>NC_086106.1:5990000-6290000 GCF_963921235.1 Mobula hypostoma
AGGCCTGGATACTGTGGAGGCCAGTGCCCATGATGGAGCTGACTGAGTTTACTCGGGATTTTTAAGAGACATGTATGTGACTGAAATGGAGGGACATGGACATTGTGTGGACAGAAGGGATTGGTTTAGCTGGCTATTTGATTACTAATTTAGTAGTGGGCACCACGCTGGCACAGTGGTTAGCGCAATGCTGTTACAGTTTGGGGTGTCGGAGTTCAGAGTTCGATTCCGGCGCCCTCCGTAAGGAGTCTGTATACATCCTCCTGTAGGAATGCGTGGGTTTCCTCCGGGTGCTCTGGTTTCCTCCCACAGTTTGAAGACGTACCAGTTAAGTTAATTGGTCATTGTAAATTGTCCCGTGATTAGGTGAGGGTTAATCTGGGAGCTGTCGAGGGTGGTTGTAATAATGTGGCTCGAAAGGCCAGTAGCATCACTAAATAAATAATTTGATTGGTTCAGTACAACAATGTGGGCTGAATGGCCTGTTCCTTTGCTGCAGAATAGAAATTTGTTACCGTTGCTCAAGACAATGAGATTGCGGTTCTACTCCAGTCTGTGCAAAACAGATATTTACAATGCATGTGGTATGGCTTAATTTTTTAAAAAATCCCATATTTACATGCAACAAGTGACTTTGATAGTCCATAACACGCTAAATCCATCGGCAAGCTGGGGTGTAGCATTATTCAGCTGCACAACAGCCCTGGGGAAGAAGCTGTTTCTCAGTTTCACTGTCTTGGCTGAGATGTTTCTGTATCTCCTACCAGCTGGCAGGAGATTGAACAGACAGTGACCAAGATGGGATGAGTCTTTAATGATGTTACGAGCGCGCCGTAGACATCGGGAGTTGTAGGTTCTCTCCAGGTCCAGTAGTTCAGTCGCAATGATGTGCTGAGCTGTTCTGATCACCCGTTGGAGGTGTTTTGTGATCTGTCTTGCCGCAGCTGGAGTACCACACTGTCATTCCGTGTGACTGAATGCACATCGATAGGAGTTGGGCAGCAATTTTTGGGGCAGGTTAGCTCTCCATAAGCACCTCAGGTAGTGTAGTCATTGTTGTTCCTCCCAACCATCAAAAGGTTCTGTTGGCGGACCAGGAGACCTCCTCGATGATGCTCATCCCCAAAAACTTGGAACTGGAGACCCGTTCCACTACCTCGCCATTTATGACTAAAACTGTTTTATCTTCTCCGTTCTGTGTTCATGACACATTCACACATCCAGCCACTACACATCTGGCTACTCCTCACCTGGCTATTATGTACCTAGCCAATACTCACCTGACCACGACACACCTGGTCAACACACACCTGGCCAGCACACACCTGGCCACTACTCACCTGGCCAACACACACCTGGTCAACACACACCTGGCCACTACACACCTGGCAACACACACCTAGCAGCAGTACAGTGCAAAGAATAACATTACCATAAAGACCTAACCTGATCCCAACATATCGATGTAGTTATAAAAAAGGCAAGACAGTGACTATACTTCATTAGAAGTTTGAAGAGATTTGGTACGTCAACAAATACGCTCAGAAACTTCTATAGATGTAGCATGGAGAGCATTCTGACAGACTGCATCACTGTCTGGTATGGGGGGGAACTACTGCACAGGACCGAAGAAGGTCGTAAATTTAGTCGGCTCCTTCTTGGGTACTAGCCTACAAAGTACCCAGGACATCTTCGAGGAGCAGAGTCTGAGAAAGGCATTGTCCATTATTAAGGACCTCCAGCACCCAGGGCATGCCCTTTTCTCACTGTTACCATCAGGTAGGAGGTACATTAACCTAAAGACACACACTCAGCAATTCGGGAACAGCTTCTTCCCCTCTGCCATCCGATTCCTAAATGGACATTGAATTCGTGAACACTACCTCACCTTTTTAATATATATTGTTGCTGTTTTTTGCACAATTTTTAATCTATTCAATATATGTATACTGTAATTGATTTACTTATTTTATTATTATTATTTTCCTCTATATTATGTATTGCATTGACCTGCTGCCGCTAAGTTAACAAATTTCATGACACATGCCGGAGATAATAAACCTGATTCTACTTCTGAAAAGAAGTAAACAGTCTAGTATAAAAAAAATAATGAAGAACTGTTGACGGGCTGTTCAGAAATCTGACAACAAAGAGGAGGAGGCTGTTTCTGAACCATTGAGTGTGGGTCTTCAAGTTCCTGTACCTCCTCCCTGATGGAGGGCACATCCTGGATAGTCATTATCATCATCACTGTGATGATTCTTGGCAGTTTTTTCCACAGAAGTGGTTTGCCATCGCCTTCTTCTGGGCAGTGTCTTTACAAGAGGGGTGACCCCCAGCCATTATCAATACTCTTCAGAGATTGTCTGCCTGGCATCAGTGGTCGCATAACCAGGACTTGTGATCCGCACCGGCTGCTCGTACGATCATCCACCACCCATTCCCATGGATTCACGTGACCCTGATGGTGGCGGTGGGGGGAGGGGGTTGCTACACCTTGCCCAAGGGTGACCTGGAGGGAAGGAGCGCCTTACACCTCCTTTGGTAGAGACAACCCGCCACTGAAGAGCCACAAAATGCAGGAGGAATTCTGCAGTGCAGGCAGCATCTATAGAGAGGAATAAAGAGTCAACATTTTGGGTAGATGATGAAGGATCTCAGGCTGAAACATCCACTCTTTATCCTCTCCATAAACATCACCTGCATTACTGATTTCCTCTGGCATTTTGAATGTGGGACTACCTCAGGTAAGCCATTTTGGCCAGAATCAATAGGCTGGGCCGAAGGGCCTGATCCCTTTGTGCATAACGTTATAGATCTATCTGCCTGCGATGTTACTCCCTGGCCATTAGCACGTGAGCCAAATAAATCAGCTAACATCCGTAGAAACATCCAGAGCTGTTTAAAAAAAGAATTCTTTTGTCAGTATAGGGAGAGGGAGCTAAGTGGGGATAAGCACAGGTCACCAACGACAGTCTGGAAATAATACATTGTGAGCAAACTCTGAGAACGAACAAAGAATGATTGAATCTAAATAAAGCACAGTGCATAATTCTTTGAGTTTATCTGCGAGGAGCCAAAGCGTATCAGAAACAAGGTGCCTCGAAAGGGAACGCTGCAGATCCACAGAGGACAAGGATTTGAGGAGAGGCGCGGTGAAGAATTACAAGCAGCGAGACAGCTCGGAGGAGAAAGCGATAAAAGGTGCCGGTAAACAATGGAAGCGGGGCTCTGAAATTCAAGGGCAGACAATCCTTCAGAGTCAGCCGGAGGACAGCATTCTGGTGACAGAGACATGATCAGCACTGATTCTAAAATCCACGCCCCCCCCCGTATTAAATACTCCTTCCCCCCTTGCTTGTGGCTGCGACCCCTCGCTTCGTTGCTTGTTGTGTTCTGGTCTGTTCAGAATCGGAATCAGGTTTATCATCACTGATATATGTCAGGAATTTGTTGCTCTGCTGCAGCAATACATAAAAAAACTATAAATTACAATGAATTACAGGAACAACTTATATTCCATCTGGGCAGCCTACAACCTGATGGCATGAATATCGATTTCTCCTTCCAGTTAAAAAATATTCTCCCTTCCTCTATACCTCTCTCACTTGCCTATCACTTCCCCTCCTCCTCCCCTTTCTCCTCTGGTCCACTCTCTTCTCTAGCCCTCGACCTTTCCCACCCACCTGGCTTCACCACTCACCTTCCAGCTATCCTCCCTCCCCTACCCACCCCCTTCCTTTCCACTCCTCAGCCCCAAAACTGTTGATTCATCTCCATAGATGCTGACTGACCTGCTGAGTTCCTCCAGCATTTTGTGTGTGTGTTGCTTTGGATTTCCTGCATCTGCAGAATTTGTCATGGTTACGAATTACGATAAGATATACCGTACTGTCAAAAGTCATAGGCACATACAGTATATATAGCTAGCATGCCTAAGACTTTTGCACAACAGATGTATAAAAAATAAGCTAAATAAGTATAGCAAAAAGGGAGGAAAATACCAAGGGTAGTGTTCATGGCTTCGATGTGAAATGTGTGGTTTTGAGACAGAGTACAGATCAATACATAAAAATACTATAAGAAATATATACTAGTTTGAGCCTCAGCTGAGGCAGCGTGTTGTGTCCTTGAGCAAGGCACTTAATCACACATTGCTCTGCGACGACACTGGTGCCAAGCTGTATGGGTCCTAATGCCCTTCCCTTGGACAACATCGGTGTCGTGGAGAGGGGAGACTTGCAGCATGGGCAACTGCCGGTCTTCCATACAACCTTGCCCAGGCCTGCGTCCTGGAAACCTTTCAAGGCGCAAATCCGTGGTCTCACGAGACTAACAGATGCCTATTTTTTATATACTTTAAAAATTAAATAAGTTGTGCAAAAATAAAAAAAGGTAGTGAGGAGGGGTAGAAGCTGTTCCTGAATCGCTGAGTGTGTGTCTTCAGGCTCCTGTACCTCCTTCCTGACGGTAGCAATGAGAAGAGGGCATGTCCTGGGTGGTGGGGGTCCTTAATGATGGACGCTGCCTTTTTGAGGCATCGCTCCTTGAAGACGTCCTGGATGCTGGGGAGGCAGATGCCCGTGATGGAGCTGACTGAGTTTATAACTCTGCAGTTTGTTTCTGATCCTGCCTAAAGGCCCTCCATATCAGACAGAGGTGCTCTCCGCTGTGCATCTGTGGAAACTTGCTGGAGTCTTTTGTGACATACCAAATCACCTCAAGCTCCTAATGAAGTACAGCACAGCCTTTGTGTGTTGGGAGGAAACTGGAGCAGCCTGGGAATGGAATGCAGTCATGGATGGAATGTGAAAACTCCACACAGACAGTAATGAACGATAACACAGTTAATGCTGTTTGGGAGAGAGGTAATGGTTCCTGCCGCGTCAGCTCACTTCAGGCCATCATTCTCAATTCTCATATTTCCTTCTAATGCAGGAGACCATTCAGCCCATTAGGTCAGATACTCCACACTTACTTCCCAGTAATCTATTTTCTGTCAGGCTCCATCCCTGCCTACGTTAGTGGCCATGTGCACCACCCAGTTAAGCTATTGTTGGGAAACGAACCACGGGGGGAAATCCATAGCCAGCACTGGGGCTCGCGATTGAACCCAGGTCTCCAGCGCTGAGAGGCAGTAATCTTACCCGCTACGCCACTCAGCTGCCCTCCAATTCCAGGCAATCTCAAGTTTATCATGTTGTTACGGACAGCCGTGATCTTCATTGTCAAGCTCTGGAAATCACCTTCCCACCTCTCTTTCTTCAATTAACTTACTTACTACCTGTTATCCTGCTGACACTGAAGGCAGCAATGAAGATCCCCCATCTCTGGCGGTGTTCGGGGTTTCCTTCATCGTGCCAGTAGCTTCCTCTCGGTTTTCACCACTGTCAGTCATGCAACTCCCGGGTGGAGACTCAGGAATACCATCGCACTCAGATGTAGAAGGGTTCTTCATTGCTGTTTCCGTAACAATTTTGTTTAACCAGGCAGAGTTGTTAGCCCTGAGCTGAACCTGGAGGACTGGTGGACCACTCTTAGCCTGGCCTCTACCCTTTGACCTGTTTGGCATGGGTGACCCGACCGAGAGCCAAAGCATAAAGCCCTGACCCCAGCCAACATCGCTCTCTGGGTCATTGGGGCACACAAACCTCCAAACCCTACTATAAGGTTGTGTTCCTCTTGGAAGTCCTCTTCAGTTTAAATGCTCCTAAAACCCTATCTATGTGATTAGCATTTTAATCACCTGCCCTTGTGTCTATTTTGCTGGATCATTGCTGGATGTTTGTCTGACAATTATTATGCATTATTACTAGCTAGCACACAATAGGACCAGAGTGCACAGGCTCATTATACAAGGACGTCTCTTTAGAACAGAGATAAGGAAAATTTCTTTATTCAGAGGATGGTAAATCTGTGGAATTCATTGCCACAGGTGGCCACCAAGGCCAGATTGCTGGGCATATATAAAGTGGAGGTTGATAAGTTCTTCATTAGTCAGGGCATCAAAGTTTACGGGGAGAAGGCGGGAGACTGGGTGGAGAAGGAAATTAAGTCAGGTGGGATTGTTTAGCAGGCAGATTCAATGAGCATCTGCAGAATTCCTGTTGTTTGCGTTTTTAAATTCTGCTTCTATGTTTTGTGGTCGTATGTTCTGGTAAACGGTAGTGTAGAGGCTGGAATACTATCACAGCTCGGGGCGTTCTGGAGTTTGGAGTTCAATTCTGGTGCCGTCTGTAAGCAGTCTGTACGCCCTGCCCGCGGAATGCACGGACTTACCCCGGGCACCCTGGTTTCCACCCATAGTCCAAAGGTGTAACGGGAAGGTTAATTGGTCATTGTAAGTTGTCTCATGATTAGGTTCGGCAGCATAGCGGTTCACAGATTGCGTTATAGCACCAGTGACCCGGGTTCAATTCCCACCTCTGTCTGCAAGGAGTTGGTACGTTCCACCCGTGACCGCGTGGGTTTCCTCCGGGTACTCTGGTTTCCTCCCACATTCCAAAGACAGACGGGTTAAGGAGAATAGTTTACCTATAGGGGGACATGGTAGTGTAGTATGGTACAGGCGACCCCGTGTCAATTCCAACCACTCCCTGTAAGGAGTTTGTACGTTACGTTCTCCCCGTGACCTCTTGGGCTTCCTTCACGTACTCTGGTTTCCTTGCAAAGTCCAAAGCCGTACCGGGTAGGCTAATTGGTCATTGTAAGTTGTCTTGTGATTAGGTTAGGGTTAATCAGAGTGTGAAGGGGGTTTGCCGGGGTGTCGTGGCTCGAAGGGCTATAATGGTCTACTCCGTGCTATATCACTAAGTAGATAAATAGATAAACAGAGAAACAAACAAACAAATAAACAGACAAATTAATAGATAGATAGATACAGTAGACAGATAGACAGATAGGTAGATAGACAGATAAGTAGATAGACAGATAGATAGATAGACAGACAGATAGATAGATAGATAGATAAAGCACATTGGTAGAGCTATTAGGATGACTCCTCCTAGCTCCAGTGAGCCAGGCTTGATGTGCTGCCTGTGTGGAGTTTGCAGGTTTTGCCTGTGAATGCGTGAGATTCTCATTTTGCAAAGACACGCAGACAGGTGGATGAATTGGCCATTGCAAGTGGTGCCTGGCGGGTGGGTTTGAGGTTGAATCTGGTGGAGCTCAAAGTCGTGGTCAAGTATAGCACGGTGTACAGGGTGGCACGGTGGTGCAGTGGTTAGCACGACCAGCACCTTACAGTTCAGGTGACCCGCCGCTGACTGTAAGGAGTTTGTACGTTCTCCCTGTGATCTCGTGGGTTTTTCCCCGGGTGCTCCCACAGTCCAAAGATGTACCAGTAGGTGGAATGATTTGTCATTGTAAATTATCCTCTGATTAGGCTAGGATTAAATCAGGGGAATTGCTGCACAGCACAGCTCGAAGGGTATCTCAATAAATTAAATACTGTGTGCACAGGTGTAATAAGAACTTACTTACAGCAGCATGACAGGCCCACAGTATTAGAGGTGCAACTGCGCCAAGAGAAACTTTAAAGTGAACATAAATTATGCAAAATTATACAAGAGAAAGAAAATTGGAAAAAAAGTTCCATTGTAGTGCAAAGTGGCCAAAGTAGTCATAGTGTTCACGGTGGTCGTGGTTGTTGGATCTCTGTTTGATTTTTGATCCTTAGGATGCTTATGGGAGTCAGGAATTATGAGCCATCTAGTTTCAAGATTTCAGTTTATTTTAGAGTACAAGCAAACGTACAAATACTAAGCAAACTAAACAAAGAGCTGGGGTGCATAGACAAAAGTATAAAGATGGCAGCAGAAAAATCTATGCATGTTATAGAAAAGATAAGGAAAGTTCCTTAGATAGAGATTAATTAATTAATTAATTAATAGGGTACGCAATCAAAGCAATTACATCACATGGGTAATGTGCTACTAAGCCAATGAAAAAATGAGAAAGGTAATAAACCGTTAGTTTAGCTGCTATAACGCTTTCTGCCAGTGTGTGAAAAATAGATGAGTTGGTTAAAAAGTACAAATCTTATAAAAAGTATTATTAAAAAAAAACACAATGGCTTCCGACACTGTACGAAGGTAGTGACTACTGTTGCACTAGTCGGTTCTAGAATCAGGTGGCTGACAGGAAGTCACTGTTCTGGAACCTGGTGTTACGGGATTTCAGGCTTCTATACCTCCTGCCCGATGGTAGCTGTGTTGCAATTTAAAGACCAAGGAACAACATCATTTGCCATAAGTATCAGTATGTATTCAGAATTTGCAAATCGCTGCAGCAGGGCCTGGGTCCCAGCGAGGGAGACGACCCGGAGCTTGGACGATTTAAACACCGGCCCAGATAGACTGACAAGGCAGTGTGTTGGAACCGGGGGGGGGGGGGGGCGGGGAAACGAGGGTCGGGCCAATTCCGCTCGCCCTCGTGCAATGTTTACTCCTCTGTCCGCAAGCGCTGAGGCTGTGAGACTGCCCCGGCTGCCATGCACTTCACGTCTGCTAGCTTTGCGGCAATTTGCTCCGCTGCGTGTTGAACTGAGACTGAGGCTATGGGCTCAGGGCTCCGGGTCAATGGACTCAGTTTGGTTCAGAATGTTGTTACTTGCTTTTATTGTTTGCATGATTTGTTGTTTTTTCTTTTCTCTTTCTCTGTACATTGGGTACTGGTCCTTTTTTCAATGGGTTCTTTCAGGTTTCTTGCGCTGTGGCTGCCTGTAAGCAGACAAATCTCGTTTGTATAATTTATGCATTCTTTGATAATAAATGTATTTTGAATCCTTTGAATCCATTGGCATGTCATACAACTGAAAACATTCAACAATTATAAAGTTGATAGGAGGGTGGGGAGAAAAACAGTTTAGAGGACAACACATGTAAAAGTGGTTACTTAACGTTCAGTGCAGACTTACGGAGCGGAAGGGCATTTGTAGACTTGCGTTTGTGTGTGCTGTATGCTTCTCTGACTGTCATTACAGGCAAATCTGTCATTAAACACACACAAAATGTTGGAGGAGCGCAGCAGGTCAGGCAGCATCTACAGAAATGAATAAACAGTCGACATTTCAGTCCAAGGTCCTTCTTCAGGACTGGAAAGGAAGAGGCCAGAAGTCAGAATAAGAAGGTGGGGGGAGGAGGGGAAGAACTACAAGATGGCAGGTGATGGGTGGAGCCAAGAGAGAGAGAGGGGTGAAGTAAAGAGCTGGGACATTGATTTGAATGAGATAAAGGGCTGGAGAAGGAGGAATCTGAGAGGAGAGGACAGAAGGCCATGGAAGACAGGGAAGGGAGAGAAGCACCAGAGGGAGGTGATGGGCAGGTAAGAAGAGAAGGCGTGAGAGGGAAACAAGAATGGGTAATGTTGAAGGTGGGGGGGGTAATTACCGGAAGTTTTTCTCATCAGGACTGGAAAGGAAGGGGAAAGAACTCAATTGTTTATCCCCAGTCAATGCTGCCTGACCTGCTGAGCTCCTCCAGCACATTGTGTGTTTTGCTCTAGATTTCCAGCATCTGCGGTACCTCTTCTGTCTGTAATGACATTGGTGAAATGCACTCCGTCTTTGCAGTCCATTTTCTTCCAGTCAATGACATTCAGGTGCAGGTTATAACTCACTGTGAGCCAAATTTGGATCGTTGTTGTTTGCATGATTTGTTTTTTTTTCTTATTCTTGTGTATTGGGTGTTGGTCCTTTATTTTAATCCTTGAATTGGGTTTTTTCGGGTTTCTTGCTTTGTGGCTACCTGTGAGTAAGCAAATCCCAAGGTTGTGTAATTTATACATTCTTTGATGATAAATGTACTTTGAAGCTTTGAACTTTTGAAATAACTATCTAAATCTGAACCCACTTTATTTGCTCCTCCCAATCCCATTGCATCCTAGTCAAGAAAACTTTGAATTTAACATTGAGTTTTAAAAGCAGCTCCATGTCTTTTCACCCTGCTTCTCATGTGTACTGTCACAAAGGCATCATCACTTAATTTCATTGTGAATTTAATTTTGGTTAAATAATGTTTTATAAGATGCACATAAATTAATTCCCCAGTGATATATTGCAAAATGCGCTTAATGGCAGTAATCTTGTTACTCAGAAACAAAAGTTTATCCTAAGAATGAAGTTTTAGAGATTGAGAAATAATTGCAATTAACTATAAGAACCAACCATGGCGTTTTACAAGGTAATCTTCTGCGGTGCCATTATTATTGTCGCAGTATTATTGGTGGAGAAGCCAATTCAGAATCAGGTTTAATATCACCGGCATATGTCGTGAGAATTGTTAACTTTGCACCAGCAGTACAATGCAATACATTATAACATAGAAAAAAGCTGTGAATTACGGTAAGTATATAGATTAAATAGTTAAATTAAATAAATAGTACAAAGTTAGAAGTGTTGGTGCGTGGCCAAGTGGTTAAGGTGTTCGTCTAGTGATCTGAAGGTCGCTAGTTCGAGTCTCGGCTGGAGCAGCGTGTTGTGTCCTTGAGCAAGGCACTTAACCACACATTGCTCTGCGACGACACCGGTGCCAAGCTGTATGGGTCCTAATGCCCTTCCCTTGGACAACATCGGTGTCGTGGAGAGGGGAGACTTGCAGCATGGGCAACTGCTGGTCTTCCATACAACCTTGCCCAGGCCTGCACTCTGCAGAGTGAAGACTTTCCAGGCACAGATCCATGGTCTCACAAGACTAACGGAAGCCTTAAAGTCTCTAAAAACCACAAGAATGAGGTCACACATGTGTCTGCAATGACCTTACAGTCAAAATTTGGATCGTCCTCACTCTCAGAAGCCCTGGCTCAGGATCAGTGCAAGCTCCCTCGGCTGGTACAAGGTTCACATGTCACTTTTATGGCAGAGATCAGCTCATTGTTTGAGATACTAGATCCACCATCTGAGGAGCCTCGACTCCACCTACCTCCCCTCTGCCCCTATCGCTACCTCCACTCTCCCCTCCTATCAGACCTCCTCACTAGGAGCCACCCGTCGCCTGCCAGGTCTTGCCCTGCCTCTTTATATTGGCTACAGACAACTCCACTTACTTCGCACCATTGTCTGTAGCACACTGGTTAAACGACCAGATGGTGTGGTCTTTCATTGATTCTATTATGGTTATAATAATAAACAATAAATATCGAGAACAGGAAAGGAAGAGTCCGCAAAAGTGAGTCCATTGGTTGTGGGAACATTTCAGTGATGGGGTGAGTGAAGTTATCTTTGTTCAAGAACCTGATGGCTGAGGGGTCATAGCTGTTCCTGAACCTGGTGGTGTGAGTCCTGAGTTTCCTGTACCTTCCTCCTGATGTCTGAAGCAGGAAGAGAGCATGTCCTGGGCGGTGGGGGTCCCTGATATTGATGTTGCTTTCCTGTGACAACGTTCTGTGCAGATGTGCTCAACGGGGGAGGGTTTTACCCATGATGGACCGGGCTGTTTCACTACTTAATGTAGAACTTTCCTTTCAAAGGCATTAGCGTTTCCAAACCAGGCTGTGATGTAGTGAGTCAATACACTCTCCACTACACTTCTATGGAAGTTTGTCGAAGTTTTAGATGTCACGCTGAATCTTCACAAACTCCTAAGGAAGAAGGGGCGCTCTCACACTTTCTTTGAAATGGCACTTATGTGCTGGGCCCTGAACAGATTCACTGAAATGATAACTCCAAGGAATTTAAAGTTGCTGACCCTTGGATGACAACTGGCTCGTAGACTTCCGGTTTCCCTCTCCTGAAGTCAATAGTCAGCCCCTTGGTCTTGCTGACATTGAGTGAGAGGTTGTTGTTGTGGCACTACTCAGCCAGATTTTCAATCCCCCTCCTACATACTGATTCATCGCCACCTTAGATTCAGCAAACCTCAAAGTAGGTGGCCATGGTAGAGCTGACAGTTCCTGTGGAAGGTGGTTTGAGGAGGTGTTTGAGTGTAGGAAAGCCAAGTACCAGTAGCTGGCAGAGCAATGCCAGGGACAGGGGTAGAGGGCACGACGTGAGCCTCTAGAGGTGGGATGTAGAGATTTTGCTGGCTTGCTCCTTGGCATTAAAAGAGTTAAAGATACACGCTGACTAAGATGTTAACTGTTTCCTGTGCTATCATCAGTTGATCTGCCACCTGTCTTCAGGAGTTCCGGCCCGCTTATGATCAAAACTCCCTCGAGGTGGTGGGCCAGCAGTGCTAAAGCACCACCTCCCACTGATGAGCTTAAAAACTTGGCATCTGCCTCTATCAGAGTTGTTGATCACTTCCATCCAACAGATAGTCTGCTCTTCAGGTGTCTATGCAACTACTGAAGGGTTTGCAAGATATGTATACACTGTCTGACTATCTGCCCCTCTGGACATACTTGGTCCACACCCATGCTGATCCTTTCTCTGCTGCCTCAGCTACAGCCCTGCTGGTTGACTTGATCTCTCTTCTAGTGAAGCCAAGGTCACGCAGCCACTTCTGGAGAGTGAACGCAATAAACCCACGGCAGCCTGCTTCGAATGGATAGCATGAGACCTTCCACCCTCTGTCTCTGCACTCTGATCTTAATTCTGCATTCTTGGTTAACTTGCGCTCATGGGCTTCATCGATGTTGTCTTCCCAGGGGACTGTGAGTTCACCAATAACCACTCCTCTACTGGTGTCAGACCGTACGATTATATCTGGACGCAATGTGGTGAAAGAAAAGAGCCTTTAGGACCTTCACAGAGGCCACATAGCAAGCCTCCAGATGCCTATGGATCAAGAGGTCTGGCCCATGCTGCTGGGACACAAGCTGGGGCCCGATCAACCCTGGCCAAGGGCGTCTGAGGTTGAAGGACTAGAGGCAGCCAAAGGCCCCGTATCCTAGGACGAACCTCAGCATCGTGAAAATAGCACTGCAGTAGGGCTTAGCCATTTTCAAGTTTGCTGACGACACCACTGACAGCCTTACCAGCAACACCCACTTACCGAGAGAGAATGAAAGACATCTAGAGCATCTGAAAGTTTGAGGTTTGTAAAGGTCCCTTTCAATAGCTTCCAGTAGCTGTTTCCCACTCTTTATGTCAAACCTCTTTGGAGAATTACTCTTCCAGAGATTTTATGATTCAGAGCTAATAACCTATTAGAGCTAATTACAGTAATCTGCATACCTGAATTTACATACACGCACATTTCAATCAGCTTATTGTGCTGGAATATCTAACATGGATCAGAGCTTTTACAGGCTAAATATAAGTATTTATTTACAAATTAAAAGGATAAAGTGAAACAGAAATTGGTTGCTCTTCAATAGAGTAATGTGTAATCATGAAAGAATAGATTTGTATGTTATAGTGTCATTCACAACCTCAGGATGTCACAACCCATGAAGTACATTGAAGTGGAGCCACCATTATGATGTAGCCAGCTCAGCAGACCAGGGGTCCGTGGAGTTTTTTTATGCCATGGACCCCTACCATGAACCGAGGGGTCAGTGGACCCCAAGATGGGAACCCCTGCTGGATAATTTGCACATAGCAGACTCCCACGTCAGTCTTGGGCTAAGGACACAGCTGCCCTGTCCTGCTCCATGTACCAGCCTTCAGATCGTCTGGATAAGGTTGTGTCCGCTGCTCCCGATGTGGCCTCCTCCACGTTGGCGAGGCCCATGGTAAACTGGGGGGCCGCCTCGTCGAGAACCCCCGCTCCATCAGCCACTAGCGGTACTTCCCGCTGGCCAAGCATTATAATTCCAATTCCCATTCTGTTCCGACATGTCTTGTGCTAAGATGAAGCCACCCTCAGGGTGGAGGAGCGACACCTCAGATCCCATCGGGGTAGCCTCCAACCTGATGGCATGAATATCAATTTCTCCTTCCACTAAAAAAAAACCTTTCCTCTATTCCCCACTCTGAACTTTCACCTCTTCTCACCTGCCTATTTCTTCCCCTTGGGTCCCCTCCTCCTTCCCTATCTCCTCTGGTCCACACTCCTCTCCTATCAGATTCTTTCTTCTCCAGCCCTTGACCTTTCCTACCCACCTGGCTTCACCTCTCACCTTCCAGCTACCCTCTTCCCCTCCCGCCCACTCGGTATCTCTTCCCCTTCCCTCTCAGACCCGAAGAAGGGTCTCGGCATGAAACGTTGACGGTTTATTCATTTTCATAGGTGCTGCCTGACCTGCTGAGTTCCTCCAGCAATCTATGTATGTTGCTTTGAATGTCCAGCATCTGCACATTTTCCTGTGTTGGTTATCAGATTTGGTATTTGTTTTATGTCAGGCTAACAAAAAAAGAAAGAATTAAGTAAATCCAGACAAAGAGATTCTGCAGCTGATGAAAATTTTGATTGGAGGAACTCAGTGAGTCAGACAGCATCTATGGGGGCAGGAGAGGGACGTTTTTTCTTGTTGATGGCTTGTTTTGTTCCGCTGTTATTGCTACGTTGTTTATTAAGAGCATAAGAGACCATAGATATAGGAGCAGGATTAGGCCATTTGGCCCATCGAGTCTGTTCAGCCATTTCATCGTTTTTCCTCTCGGACCCAACCTCCTGCTATCTCCCCGTAACCCTTCATGCCCTGACCAATCAAGAATCAATCACCCCTTGCCTCGAATACACATAAAGACTTGGCCTCTACTGCCGCCTGTGGTAATGAATTCCACAGGTTCTCCACTCTCTGGCTAAAGAAATTCCTCCTCATCTCCGTTCCAAGTGAACCCCCCCTCCATTCTGAGGCTCTGTCCTCTGCTCCAGAACTATTCCACCACAGGAGGCATCCTCTCCACATCCACTTTATCAAGACCCTTCACTATTCAAAAGGTTTCAATGAGGTCACCCCTCTTTCTTCTGAACTCCGGTGAATACAGGCCCTGAGCCATTAAACACTTTTCATACAGGCCCTTCGAGCCTCACCGCCCCCCGCCCAGCAATCCCCCGATTTAACCCTGGCCTAATCACGGAACAATTTACGATGACCAATTAACCTACCAGCCGGTATGTCTTTGGACTGTGGGTGGAAACCAGAGCACCCGGAGGAAACCCACGCAGTCACGGGGGAGAACGTCCAACCTCCGTACAGGCAGTGGCGGGAATTGAACCCGGGTCACCTGTACTGTAAAGCGTTGAGCTGTGCCACCGACCAGCATTTTATGTGCGTGCGCGCGTGTGCACATGTGTGCGCGTATGTGTGTGTGTGTGTGAAGCAGCCGGTGAAACAGTCACACACACGAGATGCTGGTCTGGACCTCGCCTATTAACTCTGATATCATGACAAGCTGTTACCGTAGTGGCTTCCTCCAAGCTACACAAGAGTTAATAGATTTCTTGAATGTAAAGCCAGAACTCAGTGTCTGAATTAGCACTTCAAACCAATGTTACAATCCCTCCCAGATCAAAGTACATCCTTACCTGCTCTTCACTGAGGTGGGTGCTTCTGGCCATCTCAGACTTAAAAGAGACAGGGAAAGGCAACATTTCATATTCATTACAGAAGGAGTTCCATAATACATGGCCGTGTGGTGTGTGATCTGCTTCCACAAGTTGTTTTATTGTTACCTTGCCGTGTCTTAGTTGGAAGGTCATAGCTGTACAGTACTGTGAAGGAAAACTCTGAGGGTGTCTAGGACTTTTGCAGAGTCCTGTATTTGTCAACGTGGAGCGGAGAGCGAGTTTGTAAATCTGGCGGGAGCCATGGACGTTGGGAATGGAGAGGGTAGAGTGCCGCGGGAGGGGTGTGGGACAGGTGGCAGAGAAGCAGAGCCGGGTGTGGGTGCGGACACACCCAGCCCTGAGACACCAGGCAAGCTGATCTGATTCCAAACAATTGGTTTTTTGATCATTACAGAAGTGGTGCCTCCCACTCCTTCCCCTCTCCCAACTATGATTCCCCTCTCCCTGTCCCCTTCCCACTCTCAGTCCACAATAGAGATCCAGATCAGAATCAGATTTATCATCGCTCACATATGTCATGAAATTTGAAGGGTCGGGCAGCATCTGTGGAAAAGAGTAAACAGTCAACGTTTCGGGCCAAGACCCCTCCTCAGGACTGGTAAAATAAAACGATGACAAGTCACCTGAGAAGAAGGGAACGGCAAACTGTTTCTGTAGAAAACTTTGGCAAGAACAATTGTGGTCACGAGATCTTGATCGCTCATGTCATAAGACACGGCACATAGCGAATGAACGGATTGTACCTTCCTCTGGCAACTCATTTGATTAATCCACCATCTTGCATGTGAGAAATGTGGCCATCGGGTTCCCTTCAAATCTTCCCCTCTCACTTTAACCTTTGCCCTTTCGTTTTGGCTCCCCCTTAGGTGATGCAGATTCAACACATCTCTATTGTCTTGGACGTTTTACCCATAACCAGCAGGAATACCCAAGCTACAAAAATGCAATTTGTTGTTATGCAGTAACGCAAGTATTTCATTATCTGGAGAGTTACCTCTGCCCTCCCCCTGCTCCGAATCTTGACTGGGGTTGTCTCCAGATTATTCTGACAGTTAAATCAGGCAGATGGTAATTGGGTATAATTGAGTAAAACTGGTATCGTAATTAATCTCCAGAGACTGGAGCAGATGGACCAGAAATGAGATGTACACAAATGGTGGAAACACAGGCAGGAATTAAAGAAACGACTTCATCAAAACGATGAGGAATTTCTCCCTCACAGAAATATCATTCAATCTACTTCGTTCGTCCGTTATGTGCCGTGTCGTATGACGTGGGTGATCATCGTCTTTCCATGACCATGACTGCTCTTGGTAAAGTTTTCTACAGTAGTGGTTTGCTGTCACCTTCTTCTGGGCAGTGTCTTTACAAGAGGGGTGACCCCCAGCCATTATCAATATTCTTCAGAGATCGTCTGCTTGGCGTCAATGGTCACATAACCAGACTTGTGATCTGCACCGGCTGCTCATACGACCATCCACCACCTGCCCCCATGGCTTCACATGACCCTGATCAGGGGCTAAGCAGATGTTACACCTTGCCTGAGGTTGACCTGTAGGCTCTCAGAAGGAAGGAGCACCTTACACCTCCTTTGGTAGAGACGTATCTCCACCCCACCACCTATTCAACTTTTCCCTACAGCTTAAGTCCTCAAGACCTGGCAACATCCTTGTAAATTTTCTTTGTATTCTCTTAACCTTATTGATATCTTTCCTATCTACCTGCAGGAAATTTAGTACAAAGAAATTTAGAAGAAAATTTACAAGGATTTTGCTGGGACTTGAGGACTTGAGCTATAGAGAAAGGCGTAAGAGGTTAAGATTTTATCCCTGGAGTCTAGCTTACTGATAGAGATATACAAAATTATGAGGGGTATGGATAAGGTAAATACAAGCAGGCTTTTTTCCACTGAGATTGGATGAGGCTACAACTCAAGATCATGGTTGAAGAGTGACAGATGAAATATCTAAGGGAAATTTGAGGGAGAACTTCTTCACTCACAGGGTGTGTCGTCGTGGCTATCCCTCGAGGTCGAGGATGATGGTCTTCGTTCTGAAGAAGTGGCCCACAGAGCGAAGACGCCTGTGCGTGTATTTGTTTAACGTGTACTTGATGTTGCACTCCAAGAAGCACACGATACTTCACAAACCAACCAACTGATTCCAATGGCATGGAAACCACGACGATTGGGTGAGGGTGTTGAGAGTGCGGAACGAGCTGCTGGTGGAGTTCAACATTGAAGAGAAGTTTGGATAAGTACGTGGATGGGAGGAGTAAGGGTTGCTATGGTCCTGGTGTAGGTGAATGGGACTTAGGGAGAATAATAGTTCACCATGGACTAGATGGAAGCCAGCCAGTGGTGTAGAGGCATCAGCACCGGACTTCAAGGCGAGTGGTCCCAGGTTCGAATCCGGCCGGCTCCTTGCATGCTTTCTATCCGTGCCGGGTTGAGCGCCGAGCTGGCAGCTTGGCCTCGTTAAAAAACCAGGCCAGTGCTAAAGAAACGGCAAGGTTACCACCCGACGTGCCACAAGGCGCAGAAAGGAACTAGCTAACTATCAGACTAGGTGGGCCGAAAGGCCCATTTGTGTGCAGTGGAGCTCGATGACCATCAATTGGGTTCATCAGGAATCCATTAGAGAGTAGAGAAGTGGAGCCACTGAGTTTAGAAAGAAAATTCCAAACTTAAGCTCTAACTTCTTGAGTGAAATTGAATGACAAAATATCCACAGAGTCCTACACCTCAGGAACAGGCCCTTCGGCCCAAGATATCAATACTGACCAATATGCCCAGCTATATTGGTCTCGTTTGCCTCATCTTGGCCCATGTCCCTCGAAATGCTTCTTATCCACGCACCCATCCGAATGTCTTTGCAAGGTTTGTTGTTGCACCTGTCTCAATTACTTTCTCATTCCACTTCCATACCTCCGTCCACGGAAAGAAGTTGTGCATCAGGTACTTGTGGATTTCTGCCCTCTAGATATGAGGGAGGGTGGTAGGATGTGAAAGAAGCTGGGAGAGGTTCCAAAGAAGGGTCCCGGCCTGGAACGTCAGCCATTTATTCCCATCCGTAGGTGCTGCCTGACCTGCTGAGTTCCTCCAGCACGTTGTGCATATTGCTCCAGATGTCCAGCATCCCCAGTACTTCTCTGGAGAAAGAGGAATCTGACGGGAGAGGAGAGTGGACCATGGAGGAGGGGGAAGGAGGTGGGGAAACCAGAGGGAGGTGGTGGGCGTGTCATGCAGGCAAGGGAGGAGAAAGACAAGGGGAGAGAGGTCCACCAGAATGGGGCAGAAACAAATCGATGACAGCTCTGGGCAACCGAGGGAAGCAGTTCCCGGAATGAGAGAAATCAGTCTTCATTCTGTCAGGCTGAGCTAGCCAGCAGAACAGTCTGGCTAGTCCAACCTGCATTTGGCCTCGTTGTGAAGATGGAGGATGGGGGAATGGGATTCTAAATTGAAATGGGCAGGCACCAGGACATCTGGCCTTTTGAGGCCGACAGAGCAAAGGTGCTCGACGCAGCTGTCCCTCAGGATCAGTGATGGTCATATTGAGTGATGAAGCAGGTCCAAGAGCCCTCCTCTCCTTAGCGAGCTGTCCCTCAGGATCAGTGATGGTCATATTGAGTGATGAAGCAGGTCCAAGAGCCCTCCTCTCCTTAGCTTCTGTCAGTAATCGTGCTTGGGGCTCTACGGACTCAGCTGGAGTAGCTGCCCCTGTCCGATCTTTCCTTATAACTCCGGTCCCCCAGACCCGGAAACATCCTTGTAAATTTTCTCTGCACTCTTCCAACAGTATTTACATCTCTCCCATAGGCAGGTGACCGAAACTGCACACAATGATCCAAATTAGGCCTCACCAACATCTTACACAACAACTTGGACATAACTTGGACAAAATGTACAGTGAACTTTGTGGTTTACATCAATGACCAGCACAGTCCGAGGATATGCAGGGGGCAAACCACTAGAGTCACCTTGTGGTCTGGTGTCAATGTTGAATGCCCTCAACTCACTAAGTTTACTAACCTGTGCATCTTTGGACTGTGGGAGGAAACCAGAGCACCTGGAGGAAACCATCATGGTCACGGGGAGAACGTACAAACTCCTTACAGACAGCAGCGGGCATTGAACCCCTAACATGGAATTGTAAAGCACTTTTCATGAAGATGAGTGCAAATTCAGCAGGCAGAAATTGGCTGCTATACAAATTCACAAAATAAGAATTGAGGAAAAGGGAATGGGAGAGAGAGATACTGGGGGAAGAGAGAGAGAGAAGAGAGTGGGTGAGAAAGCAGAAGAGAAAGAGGGAGTGGAAGAAAGAGACAGACAGAGAGAAGGAAAAGCACAGAGAGATTGTGCATTGTGTGTGCGAGAGAGAGAGATGGGTGGGAGAGAAAGAGGGAGTGATGGAGAGTGAGGTGAAGAGAGGAAAAGGGAAAAAGAGAGAGTGAAAGAGTGAGAGAAAAAGAGACAGAGAGGGAGGGAGAGAGTGTATGTTGTGTGTGTGAGAGAGAGAGGGAAGAAAGAGATGGTTGGGAGAGAAAGAGGGAGCAAGTGAGAGAGGGAGGGAGAGATGAAGAGAGAGACAGAGAAAGGGGGTGGGAGAGAAGAGAGAGGGAGAGAAAGAGAGTGGAAGAGTGAGAAAGAGAGAGAGAAAGAGATACAGAGAGGGAGGAAGGGAGAGAGTGTTGTGTCTGAGAGAGGGGAAGAGAGAGAGGTGGCTGGGAGAGGAAGAGGGAGAGAGAGAGGTGAAGTGAGAAAAAGAGAGTGAATGAATGAGAAAGACTGAGAGAAAGAGAGACGGAGAGAGAGGGGGAAGAGAGAGGGAGAGTGAGAGGAGGTGGGAGAGAAGCAGAAAGAGAGTGAAAGAGTGAGAGAAAGAGAGACGGAGGGAGGGAGGGAGGGAGTGAGAGAGAGGGGGAGAGAGGGAGACAGGAAGAGTGAGGGGAAGGCACAAGACTGGATGCTTGTGAGCATTCTTGCTCTCTGTTCTGCGTCAGGCTCTTTGTCGAATACCATCACGCAGCGGGGGATCTCAGCAGGGATTTCAGTCTTCAAACTGTGATGACAGATGTGTTGACAATTTCATCAACCTCAGTATCAATCAGCCTCTATCTCAGGGCAGAATCAGCTCCCCCCTGAGGCAAGCTTTGCTCGTGCACTAGTTCATTCTCCCACAGTAGGAGTTTGTACGTTAAAAGACCCCATTTCCTAAGCTGGAATCGTAAGCCAGCACCAATTCAATATTTATAGCAGAGCTGATCAATACCAGCTAAACATTGCTCTCACTGGGAGATTGTCTGCACTGCAAGCTCTATGATTCACACTTCAAACACCAAATAGATGTTATTTTAAAGAGAAATTTGTGCATTAGAAACACGCAGCTTGGAAATTCATCCGTTGGAGACACTCTTTGGCCCACCTCACCCATGCTGACCAAGAGACCGTCTGGTCCCTTATTATTTACGGGTAAGCCACGGTTATGGGGCCCAGTGAGTCTGCACTGCTGAATTACTCCCGTGTGACCAACTAACCTACAACCGCACGTCTTTGGAATGTGAGAGGAAACTGAAGCACCGAGAGGAAACCCACGTGGTCACGGGAAGAACGTTTGGCCAATATCTCCTGACCCTGCTCAACTGTGTACCTCTACAAATGTCCTTTAAGTGCTGCATTTAGGTTAAAGGTTTGTTATTAACCCATCAGTAACAGGGAGAAATTAAGACCCTTGCATTTCTATAGTGCCCACCTTGAAAGAGTCTGGGCTTCCTGTTTCTGGCCATCGCTGATGGGTGTTGTCTTCTCACTCCAGGTTCAAATGTGCAGTACTGTGCAAACCCTGAGGCACATATATATCGCTTAGGTGCCTAAAGTTTTTGCACCGTTCCTGTATTGTCAACGTGGAACACAATGCGAGTTTGTGAATCTGGCGGGAGCAAAGGATATTGGAATGATGGTGAAGTGGCGCGGGAGGGGTGTGGGACAGGTGGCGGAGAAGGAGTGCCGGGGCAGGCAGTAGTGCAGGTACAGACACCCCCAGCCCTGAGACACCAGGCAGGGTCACCGGATTCCAAACAATTGGTTTATTGATCATTATAAAATGTCTCTCTGGTGGTTCCCTCTACCTTCCTCTTTTCCCAACCATGATTCCCCTCTCCCTGCCCCCTTCCCACTCTCAGTCTACAATAGAGACCCAGATCAGAATCAGATTTACCATCACTCACATATGTCATGAAATCTGTTTTTCTTTGCGGCAGCAGTACAGTGCAATACATAAAATTACTACAGTACTGTGCAAAAGTCAGGCACCCTGGCTATATATATGTTCAGATTTCATGCACAATACTGTATTTGCAACATGAGTCTTGACTGGCCATGAGCAAAGCCTCTAGCATGTAGAATGAGGCCTTTCAGCCCATCTTCCTGGTGCTGACTCTCTGGATGGACTCTCCAGTTGTGCCGTGAACAGGAATGAACATCCCACACCTGCTTTGCCAGCCACGAGGCCACAGAGTGGCCCAGCATATACTGCTGCTGGGTCTCGGCTCCAGCCCCAGTGATGCCAGTTTGATCCCGACCTGTGCGTGTGGCATCTACACGTTCCCCCCGTAAGGGCACGGACTTCCCCAGGGTGTTCTGCCTTCCTCCCACCTCCCAGTTTGCAGGTTTAATTCTCCGCTGTAACTTACCTCCGGTGTGTCGAAATGGGGAGGGGATGGGATAGAATTGACAGGAACATAGGGAGAGTAAAAATCAGATCATTATAGGATCGGAGGAAATGGGTGCTTGATGGTTGAGGAAGACTCAGTAGGCCAGAGGGTCTGTTTCTATACTGTGTGACCCTATGACTCTGAGACAATGGCTGTTCATAAGACCATAAAGCATAGGAGCAGAATTTGGGCCATTCAGCCCATCGAGTTTGCTCTGCCATTCCATCATGGTTGATTTTTTAAAATCATAATCTTTGATGCCCTTGCTAATCAAGAACCTATCAAGTCACAAACAAGAGAAAATTTGCAGGTGCTAGAAATCCTGCCGAAGGGTCTCGGCCCGAAACATCGACTACTTTTTTCCACAGATGCTGCCTGGCCTGCTGAGTTCCTCCAGCAATTTGTGGGTTTTGCAAGAACCTATCAATCTCCGCTTTAAATATACTAGCCTCCACAGCTGTCTGTGGCAATGAATTCCACTGATTCACTGGCTAAAGAAATTCCCCCTCATTTCTGTTATAAAGGGACGTCTTTGTATTCTGAGTCAGGTCCTAGATTGTCCCACTGTTGGAATTACCTCATGCTCGCACTTTGAGTTCAACTCTCTGGATCTCTCCTTTAAGCACATTCATTGACCCCACCTCTACAGCTCTGTGGGATAGAGAGCTCCAAAGAACCGCCACCCTCTGAGAGAAGAAATTCCTGCTCTCTTCAAAGGATTCAAAGTACATTTATTATCAAAGTATGTATGCATTAAACAACCCTGAGATTCGTCTCCCCACAGACAGCCACGAAACAAAGAAACACCATGGAACCCATCCAAAGGAAAAAAAACCAACCCCCTCCTCCACATGTAAAAAAAAACAAATCACGCAAACAGCAACAAAAGAAAGCAAACGAAAAAACAGAATATAAAGCACAAAATCAAAAGACATATTTCAGTTCAGCTCAGCTCAGTGTTCGTCATCTGCAAGCTGACCCGATTCAAAAATCGTCCAAAAATAGCAGCAAAAGAAAGAGCTGGAACACATCAGACGTGAACTAGGGTCCAATCCACAAAGCGTGTCGATTCAACCCTGCTTGGTACCATCCCCCGACAGTATCGAGGGAGGGGAGCGAGATAATTTGAATGCAAGGATCTTCCCACAGGAGCGGTAAACTAAAGGGAGACAGAGATACGCAGACACCTATGACTGAGAGGCTTGTAGATGGCGCTGAACACGCGCCTCGATGATTTCAGTCTTCCTCGGCAAGTTTAACCAGCGCAGTCCGCGCCCCGTCCCCTGGCTTCCTGGCCTTCATGCTGCGCGCTTTGCTGGCAGCCTCGTGGAACCCTCTCGGAGACAGCAAAGCGCCAGATCGCACGGTCGGCCCGAAAGCACACCCGTCGGAATGTAGATGACAGGCTCCAACAGTAGCAGAGCCCCAACGGAAATAGAAAGAAGGCGTAAAAGAAGTGAAAGGAGTTGTCCGTGACCCGGCTTAAGGACGTCGCTCTTGGCAGCAGTGTTCGCTGGCGCCGCCTTCTTCTTCTGGTCCGCCATCTCAAATGCACAGATACACTTTGAAATCCCATCTTCTGAGGTCTCACCCAGTCAGCCCCCCTACGTTTCAGTGAGATCACCCCTCGATGTTCTGAACTCCAGTGAGTGTAGGCTCAGTCTCTTTTCCGAACCCTCTGAAAAGTGGCATTCTGGCGGAGCGACTCTCCCACGCGAACAATCGCCGATCGGTGTTCAATTGGGAATACCGGTCCAAAGTCCATTGAAAGTGGTGTCACAGGTAGACAGGGTCATAAAGAGAGCTTTTGACACTTTGACCTCATAGATCATGGTGTTGACTACAGGAGTTGGGACGTTATGTTGGAGTTGTGTAAGACGTTTGTGGGGTCTAATTTGGAGTATTGTGTACAGTTTTGGTCACCCACCAACAGGAAAGGTGTAAAGAAAGCTGACTGAGTGCTGAGAACATTTACAAGGTTGATGCCAGGATTGGAGTTATGAGGAAAGATTGAATAGGTTATTTGCTCCCTAGAATGTAGAAGATTGAGGGGAGATTTGTTCGAGGTAGACAAAATTATAAGGGTGAATGCAAGCAGGCTTTTTCCACTGAAGTTGGGTGAGACTACAGCTCGAGGTCATGGGTTAAGGTTGAAAAGGTGAAATGTTTCAGGGGAGGGTCCTCAGCCAGAGGGTCGTGGAAGTGTGGAACGAACCGCCAGTGCATTTGGTGCAATTTTAACATTTAAGAGAAGTTTGGATGGGTACATGGACGGTAGGGGTATGGAGGGCTGTGGTCTCAGTGCCGGTGGATGGGAGTAGGCAGTTTAAATGGTTTAGCATAGGCTAGATGGACCAAAAGGGCTGTTTCTGTGCTGTACTTTTCTGTGACTGTAATGAAATGATTCGTGTGGGTGGGATGCAAGCCACGTTTTTCCTATACCTTGGTAATTATGATGACAACAAACCAATTAATATTAATATTAGTAAAAGCTGTGACTAGCTGAGGCCTTGGCACTAATCCATGCTCCGCACCAATCATTGCTACAGATTACCAATGTGGCAATGAGTCATTTATCCCAAATGTGTTTCTGTGAGCCTGTTCCCTATCCCTGTCAATACACAGGTGCAACCCATGCTCAGCAGACTTGTCTGTCCTCCCTGCTTCTCCCCCATCCACTGGTCCCATAGCGTTAGTCCCAAAAGCCCAAATGGCTGCCCCCCTGACTCTCCACACCAGACCCTGCCTTCCACAGATTCACCATTCTCACTGGTACCAGCAGCCCTGCTTCAGCCTCCACTGCCTTCCCCAGCCACCAGACACTGCCCATCGCTGACAAACATAGAAACATAGAAAATAGGTGCAGGAGTAGGCCATTCGGCCCTTCGAGCCTGCACCACCATTCAGTATGATCATGGCTGATCATCCAACTCAGAACCCTGTACCAGCCTTCCCTCCATACCCCCTGATCCCTTTAGCCACAAGGGCCATATCTAACTCCCTCTTAAATATAGGCAATGAACTGACCTCAACTGTTTCCTGTGGCAGAGAATTCCACAGATTCACCACTCTCTGTGTGAAGAAGTTTTTCCTAATCTCGGTCCTAAAAGGCTTCCCCTTTATCCTCAAACTGTGACCCCTTGTTCAGGACTTCCCCAACATCGGGAACAATCTTCCTGCATCTAGCCTGTCCAATCCCTTTAGGATTTTATACGTTTCAATAAGATCCCCCATCAATCTTCTAAATTCCAACGAGTGTAAGCCTAGTCGATCCAGTCTTTCATCATATGAAAGTCCTGCCATCCCAGGAATCAATCCCATCCCAGACAAACTACCGAAAGCCCCACGCCCCTGTCTCTCTCGCCTCCTTCGCTCCCAGATCAGCTCCAGCACTCCGCCCCCACTCAGGCTGATACACCTTTCATTAAGCTATGCAGATAGGATTTAAAACGATCTATGGTTTAAGTAGAGCCTTTGATGTATAATTGAGCCATAAGGAAAAGTTAAAAACAAACACAGTTTCAGTCATTCTCTGCTTGCCTTCAGATGCCTGGGCCCCAAGCTCTGCAACTCCCTCTCCGAAGCACTTTTTCTCGGTAATTATTCTTTTCTCCTCTATCTCTCTCCCTCTTCTCCCTCCCTCTCTCTCTCTCTCTCTCTCCTCTCCTCTCTCCCTCTCTCCTCCCTCTCCTCTCTCTCTCTCCTCTCGTCTCTCTCTCTCCTCCCTCTCTCTCCTCTCTCCCTCTCTCCTCCCTCTCTCTCTCTCCTCTCTCCCTCTCTCCTCCCTCTCCTCTCTCTCTCTCCTCTCGTCTCTCTCTCTCCCCCCTCTCCTCTCTCTCCTCCCTCTCTCACTCTCTCTCTCTCTTTTCTCTCTCCTCTCTCTCTCTCCCCCACCACCCCTCCCCACCTCCACCTTGCTTAGCTCATTCCTTAAACTCTATCTCATCTGCTCTAAAACCTCCTAAGATCCAGCCTGGTTTAGTGTGGGACCCTGTCCGAATAACTCCTCAGAAGTGACTTTAAAGTGCTCTATAATTGAATTGAATTGAATGATCTTTATTGTCATTATGCATAGGTACAATGAAACTCTGTTTGGCTTCCTCTCAGGCAATTAAATAAAGCGGTAGATTAAAACAAGACAGTAATAGAAAAACAATATTAAATAGATAGGTAACAGAAAATAAGTTGCAGCAGCAGCAGAATATCACAGTAATGCACAAAGTGCTGTTAGTGCAAGTATTTGAGTCCTCGTGTGTGGATGTGTGTGCTCACAGTTTCAGTCATTGTTCTGTGGGAGTGGTGTGATGGAGGTCACAGCTCTGGGATAGAAGCTGTTCCTCAGTGTATTTGTTCTGGCTTTTAGTGTCCTGAACCTTTTGCTGGGTGGCAGCGGGTCAAACAGGGAGTGTCCGGGGTGTGTGGTGTCTCTGGTTACACTGATTGCTTTCCTCCTGAGTCTGCTGGAACAGACAGTGTCCAGTCCTGGGAGCTCCATCCTAAATGTGGGATTCGAATGCTCTAACCACCTTGCTATCTGACATCAGCTTCCCTGGGTTTCTCGGCAACAATGACTACGTTCACCCTCGTGGGCTACTGCCCAGTGATTCGTCCCAGCGAACAACTTCTCTCAGAATCCATAGCATCCGAAAGTCAAAGCGTTGTGTGTCCCCCCGGCCATTTTGCACACTGACCGGGAAAGTCTGTAAAGAAAGGTTTGGATTTTGTGTTGCAGCTTTTAACTACCTTGAGGCTTCCTGGTGTGTTTGACTACAAAGAAGGTGGATGGAAAAGTCAATGTACGATGGTAAAAAGTGCTTATATATCCCACGGGAAGATCAATCATTCTAACAGCAGCTACGGGGATAAGTGAACAGGCTCTTCCAGCCCTTCGAGCCACACCACCCAGTGATCCCCCGATTTAACCACAGAACAATTTACCTACCAACGGTGTTGGCATGTGGCCAAGTGGTTAAGGCGTTTGTCTAGTGATCTGAAGGTCGTGAGTTCGAGCCTTGGCAGAGGCAGCGTGTTGTGTCCTTGAGCAAGGCACTTAACCACACATTGCTCTGCGACGACACTGGTGCCAAGCTGTATGGGTCCTAATGCCCTTCCCTTGGACAACATCGGTGTTGTGGAGAGGGGAGACTTGCAGCATGGGCAACTGCCGGTCTACCATACAACCTTGCCCAGGCCCACGCCCTGGAAACCTTCCAAGCCGCAAATCCATGGCCTCACGAGACTACCGGATGCCTATGGTGAACCTACCAACCGGTATGTCTTTGGAATGTGGGAGGAAACCGGAGCACCCGGAGGAAACCCACGCGGTCACGGGGAGAATGTACACAAACTCCTAACGAGCAATGGTGGGAGCTGAACCTGTACTGTGAAGCATTGTGCACTTTCCTAAATGTGGCTCTTTATTCCTCGCCCAACCTGCTAAGTTCCTCCCGCATTTTGTGCGTGTTACACTGGATTTCTAGTATCTGCAGAATCGCTTTGGTGTTTGGCAATTCCCCGGTTTATTCAGTGCTGGAAATCTTTGACCCTCCACGTCCCAGGTTCACCCCTCTGGAATTCCACAGCACGGCAACTAATTGACCTCACGCCTCCGGTTCCGTCGTCACCTCCCTGTGGGAAGCTTGCACGTTCTCCCTGGAGCTCTGGTTTCTCCCACCACCCAAAGATGTGGGGTGATGGGTTAATTGGGCACTGTTTCCCCTGGCATGGGGGTGAGGAGTAGAATCGGGGTGGGGGGGTGGGAGTTGTTGGGAATGTGGGGAGTACAAATTGAGAATGATGTAAATACTTTGATAGTCAGTGTATACTCATTGGACTGATTTACCCAGTAGAAACTCTATAAAGTTACTCTGTGAAGAGTAAGAATTTCAGGTTGTGTCCTGCATACATTCTCTGATATTAAATGACCCTTTAAACCTTTGAAAAAAAAACATTTTAAAATAGTTGTTTGCCAGAATTGGAGGTAAATGGCCTGAGGTTTGGACGATTGAAGTGCTGGGCCATATTGAGAAGGTCGGGGTGGCGGAGGAGCTGGAGGAGAGGGCAGGCCGGTTCAGCTCGTTTACTCGTCCCTGAGGCTGTGGCCTGCGACTAACGGGCTTCTGGATCAGCTGCGGTGTTGACTGGCTTCGCGGCTGTGGGCTGACTTTTGGGAACTTCATTTCTGAGTGCCATTTGCTTACATTGTTTGCATGATTTGTTTTTTTTTGGTTCTGCGCATTCTGTTGGGGGGCCAAGTCATTGGATATATTTAAAGCGGAGGCAGATAGATTATTGGTTAGTCAGGGTACCAAAGGTTACAAGGAGAAGTTAGGAGAATGGGGTTGACAGGGCATAATAAATCAGCCATGATGGAATGGTGGAGCAGATTTGATGGGACGTGGCCCAATTCTGCTCCCATTTCTTATGGTTTTACGGGCTGATGGTCCTATTCGACAAGCCCAGGTGTCACAGCACTGGATATGTGCACACTGAGTACGCTTGCGATCCCTGTCAAATTGCATAAGGCTCCTATCTGGTTATAAACGCCCAACTTACTCATCCATACGAGCGAGCCTTTGAGAGAACAGCGGAACGGCTGGGAAGGGATTTGCCAGCTGCTCTCAGCTTTTGATGGGCGGGAGCAGGGTATATATGCCTATCACCTCTCTCTGCCTGGCACCCCCCAACCCCCGAGCTGCCACAGATCGGGCCGAGCAGAGCGAGGAGCATGAAGCAGACTTGCCCACTGAGTTGGTGAGACTGGCTGACAGCCACTCTGCCCACGCCTGCTTGCTCTCCCCTCACTGCTGTTTCCGTGATCCTCTGTTGTTTATATCCAACGTATAGGCATAAAACATAGGAGCAGAATTAGGTCATTCAGCCCATCCAGTCTGCTCTACCATTCTATCACGGATGATGTACTATCCCCCTTCACCCCGTTCTCCTGCCTTCTCCCCATAACCTTTGACACCCTGACTAATCAAGAACCTATTAAGTCATCTTTAAATATACCCAATGACTTTGCCTCCACAGCCCTCTGTGGCACTCAATTCCACAGATTTAGATTCTGGTTAAAGAAATTCCTCCTCATCTCTGTTCTAAAGGGACGTCCTATTCTGAGGCTGTGCCCTCTGGTCCTAGACTCTCTCTATTGGAAACGCCCTCACCCCATCCACTCTGTCTAGGCCTTTCGATGTTTATGAGGTTTAATGAGATCCCTCCCTCATTCTCCTGGACGTCAGCGAGTACAAGACAGTTCAGGCTTTGGGCGGTTCTTGGGTGGGGGGCGCGCGGAAGCCTGTCGTAACCCGCGGCTGCCTTCTACGCTCCGCCCGCCAGAACAAGTGGGGTCTCCCAGTGGCCACCCATTTTCATTCCACTTCCCATCCCCATTCCGATATGTCCATCCATGGCCTCCACCACTGTTGCGATGAGGCCACACTTAGGTTGGAGGAACAACACCTTATATTCCATCTGGGTAGCCTCCAACCTGATGGCATGAACATCGACTTCTCAAACTTCCAGTAATGCCCCCCCCGCCACCATTTCCCATCCTCTTTTCCCTCTTTATTTCCTTGCCTGCCCATCACCTCCCTCTAATGCTCCTCCTGCCCTTTCCTTTCTTCCATGGCCTTCTGTCTCTATCACCAATCAATTTCCCAGCTCTTTACTTCATCGCTCCCCCTCCAGGTTTCATCTATCACCTTGTGTTTATCTCTCCCCTCCCCCGACCTTTTAAATCTACTCCTCGACTTTTTTTCTCCAGCCCTGCCGAAAGGTCGACTGTACTTTTTTTCCGTAGATGCTGCCAGGCCTGCTGAGTTCCTCCGGCACTTTGTGTGTGCGTTGCTCAGAGCTTGTACTTGACGATGGGTAGCCTGGCCTGTTGCAGGTGATAGAGCCGATACTTCATCATGGGGGAAGCCGGGCTGGTGAAAGAGGTGTCCCAGGCTGCTGGAACAGCTGAACAAATCCTGCATGTTTCCTTCTACAAACACCATCTGCCTGCTGTATGTTCTAACATCGTAAATCTTCCCAGGCAAACACGGTGTCGTGTTGAGCAAGCAACCCAGTGATCTCAGAATCAGAATCAGGTTTAATCTCACCGGCATATGTCGTGAAATTTGTTGACTTTGCGGTAGCAGTAAGATGCAATATATAATGATAGAGAGGGAAAAAACTGTAAATTACAGTAAAAGTAAGTAAGTAGTGCAAAGATAGAAATAAAAAAGTAGTGAGGTAGTGTTCACGGGTTCAATGTCCATTCAGAAATCAGATGGCAGAGGGGAAGAAGTTGCTCCTAAATCGCTGAGTGTGTGTCTTCAGGCTCCTGTACCTCCTTCCTGATGGTAACAACGAGAACAGCGCACGACCTGGGTGAGTAGCGTCCTTAATGGTGGATGTCACCTTTATGAGGCATCGCACCTTAAAGATGTCCTTGAAGGAAGGATGTGCTGACATTGGAGAGGGTCCAAAGGAGGCTCACAAAAATGATTCCGGGATTGAAAGGCTTGTCATATGAGGAGTGTTTGACGGCTCAGGGCCTCGACTCACTGGAATTCAGAAGAGTGAGGGGTGACCTCATTGAATCCTATCGAATGTTGAAAGGTCTCGATAGAGTGGATGCGGAGAGCCTCAGAATAGAGGGGCATCCTTTATAACAGTGATGAAGAGGAATTTCTTTTGCCAGAGGGTGGTAAATCTGTGGAATTTGTTGTGACAGGCAGCTGTGGGAGCAAAGTCATTGGGTATATTTAAGGCAGATGTTGATAGATTCTTCATTGGTCAGGGCATGAAGGGATATAGGGAGAAGGCAGGAAATTGGGGCTGAGAGGGGAATGGATCAGTCATGATGAAATGGCAGAGCAGACTCGATGGGCCAAATAGCCTAATTCTGCTCCGATGTCTTATGGTCTTATGGTCTTAGTGGGGGTCTAGGACCAGAGGGCACAGCCTCAGAATAGAGCGACGTCCATTTGGAAGGGAGATGAGGAGGAATTTATTTTAACCAGAGAGTGGTGAATCTGTGGAATTCTTTGCCACAGACCGCTGAGGAGGCCAGGTCATTGGGTGTATTTAAGGCAGAGGTTGAAAGATTATTGATTAGTCAGGGCATGAAGGGAGACAGGGAGAAGGCAGGAGATTGGAGCTGAGAGGGAAAATGGATCAGCCATGGTGAAATGGTGGAGAAGACTCGATGGGCCAAATGGCCTAATTCTGCTCCTATATCTTATAGTCTTAATGATCCAGCAGGGGCAGAGGAAGAGTTATTGATTACCGCTCTGCACTTTATTGAAATCTTAAAAAGGCAGACGGATCTAGGTAATGGTGTTCGTGAGTCAGATGTGGTAGTCTCAGACAGAAGAACCTGTCCTTACACAGAAACACTTAACTATTGCCAATCTCTGTGAGATACACGTTGCCTTCTGAACCTGCTTTTTAATGAAACATCTTAAGGCTTTACTTGGGGGTGTTAAAAAAACAGGAAGACAACACCAAGGAGTTATTAAAGATTAAAGATTGTTAAGATGAAAAATCTTTAAGATTTTAGACCCTTAAATATCATAGGTGTAGGGTTAAAGTTGAAAATTTAAGGTGAACTTGAGGGGAAACTTCTTGTCAGGACTGGAGGACCTGAGTTATAAGGGAAGATTGAATAGATTAGGACTTTATTCCTTAGAACCTAGAAGACAGAGGGGAAATTTGATAGAGGTATACAAAATTATGAGGGGTATAGACAGGGTAAATGCAAGCAGGCTTTTTCCACTGACGCTGGGTGGGACTGCAACTAGAAGTCATGGGTTAAGGGTGAAAGGTGAAAAGTTTAACGGGAACTTGAGGAGAAACCTCTTCACTCAGAGGGTGGTGAGAGTGTCGAATGAGTTGGTGTGTGCCAGTTTGATTTCAGCGTTTAAGAGAGCTTTTGATAGGTACATGGATGGTAGGGGTATGGACAGCTATGGTCCCAGCACAGGTCAATGGGAGTGGGCAGTTTAAATGGTTTCAGCATGGACTAGATGGGCTGAAGGGCCTGTTTCAGTACTGTACTTCTCCATGATTCTATGGCTCGGTTAGCTTTGTTTGTCACATTTACATTCAGTGGCCATACAGGAGGTAACTAATAACGTGGCCACTGAGTGCATCTCTGTATGCTCGTGGTCTTCTGCTGCTGCAGCCCATTCACTTTAAGGTTTGAGGTGGTGTGCATTTGGTGATGCTCTCCTGCATGCCACCGTTGTAACGTGTGGTTACTTGAGTTGCTGTGGTCTTCCGGCCATCTTGAACCAGTCTGGCCATTCTCCTCTGACCTCTCTCAGTAACAAGGTGCTTTCACCCACAGAACTGCGGCTCACTGGATTTTTTTTAAATTTTTCGCACCATTCTCTGTAAACTCTGGAGACTGTTGTGCATGAAAATCTCGGGAAATCAGCAGCTTCTGAGATACACAAACCACCCCATCTAACACCAACAATCATTCCACGGTCAAAGTCACTTAGATCACATTTCTTCCCCATTCTGATGTTTGGTCTGAACAACAACCGAACCTTTTGACCATGTCAGTGTGCTTTTATAATACTGAGTTGCCGCATCATGATTGGCTGATTAGATATTTGCAGTAACGAGCAGGTACACAGGTGTACCTAATAAAGTGGCCACAGAGCCTATGTCGTGAAAGTTGTTGATGTGTGGTAGCTGTACCATAGGTTAGTATCATTTAGAATAAGAAATATAAAAAAATAAATCAATATTCAAAAAGAGAGCAAGAAGGTAGTGTTCATGGGTTCATGATCTATTGAGAAATCTGACAGCGGAGGGGAATAAGCTCTTCCTAAAACTTTGATTACGTGCCTTCAGGGCCCTGTAATGAGAATGTGGAATTCGTTGCCAGAGGCGGCCATGGAGGCCAAGTCACTGGGCATATTTAAGGCAGAGGTTGACAGGTTCTTGATGAGACACTGCATGGAGGGATACGGGGAGATGGCAGGAGAATGGGGAAGCCATGATGAAATAGCAGAGCAGACTAATGGCCTAATTCTGCCCCTATACTGTACCTTACGGTCGTATGGTCTCGTAATGCTTCTCAAACCTTCCCCAACATTGACCAGCTAGGTCAAGGGCAGTGAAAACCACCCTCAGCAGGTTCCTTTCCAGGTCTATAGACCATAAGACCAAATGTTGTACACCATCCTAACTTGAACGGTATATGTTGGGAAATTTGTTGTTATGCAGCAGTAGTACAATACAATACATAACAATGCAAATTATTTATATCTATATATATGGAAAGGTACGTTGCATTCAGAGTTTCTCCGGTTAACGACCGATTTCCCTCCAGTAGTGGGGAACCGCGTACGAGGCAAGTTACAGCAGTGGTTTGCCATTGCCTTCTGCCGGGTGAGTTTCCAAAGAGATCACCAGCCCGTAACCCAGCACGGATGGAAAGCGTGCAGGGGAGCCGGCTGGATTCGAACTCGGGACCTTTCGTCCCGAAGTCCGACGCTGATGCCACTACGCCACCAGCCGGGTCATCTCTATACATAGTTAAATTAAATAAGTAGTGCCAAAGTTGAAAATAAATGCAGTGACATAATGTTCATGGATTCAATGTCCATTCAGAAATCAGATGGCAGAGGGGAAGAAGATATTCCTAAATCGTTAAGCGTGTGCCTTCAGGCTCCTGTACCTCCTTCCTGGTGGTAGCAATGAGAAGAGGGCATGTCCTGGGTGATGGGGCCCTTAGTAATGAACGCAGTCATTTTGAGGCCTCATTCCTTGAAGATGCCCTGGATGCTGGGGAGGTTGGTGCCCGTGATGGAGCTGACTGAATTTTCAAGTCTTCACAGTTTATTTCGATCCCTGTCCTGCGCAGAAGCGCCCCGCCCCATACCAGACAGTGATGCAGCCTGTCAGAATGCTCTCCATGGTGCATCTGTTGAAATTTGTGAGTGTTTTAGGTGACATAGCAAACCTCCTCAAACTCGCAGTGAAATATAGCTGCTGTCCTGCCTTCTTTGTAACTGCCTCGATGTGTTGGGCTCAGGATAGATCCTCAGTGATATTGACAGCCAGGAAGTTGAAACTGCTGATTACTTGTCGAGTCAAAGGGTGGGGAAATGCTCCTCAGCACATGAACCTCAGGACCAAGATTCAGGAACAGTTATTATCCATAAACCATTCGGCTTGTAAACCAGAGGGGATAACTTCACTTGTCCCATTGTTGAAATGCTCCCACAACCAATAGGCTCACTTTCAAGGACTCTTCTTGTCAATATTTATTGATTATTATTATTTCTTCTTTTGTATTTGCACAGTGTGTGGTCTTCTACATTCCAGGTCGAACGCTCCGGTTGGGTGGGCTTCTAGTGACTGGTTATGGTTATTAATCTATCGATTTATTCAGTCTGTCCACAGGAAAATGAATCTCAGGGTTGTAAATGGTGACATATATGTACTTTGGTAATAAATTTACTTTGGACTTGAATTTATTAACAAGATGCCCATCTAACGTAATTGCATTTCTTCATGTCTGGCCCATATCCGTCTAAACCTTTCCTGTCCCTGTACGGGTCCAAACGTGATTTCAATGCAGTTATTGTACCTGCCTGAACCACGTCCTCTATCAGCTCACCACTCTCTGTGTGACTAGGTTCTTATAAGACCTCTCCCCGCTCACCTTAAACCTGTGCCTTCTGATTAACCAGCCCTGGGAGAACAAAGGACTATGTGTATTTGCCCCCCACCGTCCATACCACCTCATGGTTTTAAAAGTCTACGTAAGGTCAGTTGGAAATGTATTGGCATTCCTTTACCATGGCCGGATCTAAATCCTGGAATGCCTTCACCAGCAGGGTGTGACGTGGAGGCTTTATAAGGCATTGGTCAGACTGCACTTGGAGTATTGTGAGCAGTTTTGGGCCCCTTATCTCAGAAAAGGTGTGCTGGCGTTGGAGGGGATCCAGGAGAGGTTCCTGAAAATTATTCTGGGAATGAAAGGGTTAACGTACGAGAAGCATTTGATGTCGCTGGGCCTGTTCTCACCGCAGTTTAAAGGAATGAGGAGGAATCCCTATTCCATACTGAAAAGCCTAGACAGAGTGGGTATAAGAGGATTTTCCTATAATGGAGGGGTCTTGGACCAGAAGGCACAGACTGGGACGAGAGGGATGTCCCTGTAGAACAGAAATGAGGAGGAATTTGTTCAGCCAGATGGTGGCGAATCTGTGGAATTCATTGCCACAGACGGCTGTGGAGGCCGAGTCATTGAGTATATTTAAAGCAGAGGTTGACGGGCTCTCGATTAGCGAAGGTGTCAAAGGTTACGGGGAGAAGGCAGGAGAATGGGGTTGAGAGGGACGATAAATCAGCCATGATGGAATCGCGGAGCGGACTCGATGGGCCGAATGGCCCATTCCACTCCCATGTCTTTTGGTGTTGTAGAAAGACTGCAGAGTTTCAAGAAGTTGGTTCGTCACCACTTTCTCAAGGGCAATTAGAGACGGTCCATAAAGGCTGGTCTTGCCAGCGACGCCCACTTCCCAGACATGAATAATCATGAAGGCAGGGACGATGCCTCGAAGCATTCAAAGGAGACTCATCAATATCCAGTCGACCCCTGGCTGATTGGTGGTGACCTCCTTGGGGGCTGGTTGGCTGTTTACCTCGCTGTGTGCTGTATCTTAATTACACAAGGCACCGTGCCAGAGATCAGGCTGGTACTTCCAGCCCTGCCGCACCTACTCTCTCTCATCTACAATGTACAAAGGCATTGTTAGGAGAAAATCAGTTTATTGATTCTGTTCCAGACTTGATAGTTTCCTCCCTTATTATTCAAATTCTGCACACGTGGAGCATAAGCTCGACTTTGCAGCGTCAATGTCAGGGAGACCGATTGGGTCTTTATCACAGGACAAAGATTCAATAATGACAGTATTACAGGCCTTTTATTACCAGCACTGAGGTCATGAAGTGTGCCAAGGCTAGAAAATAAAAATGTCCATTAACAATATGGTACAAGGGATATGTCTCTCCAGATACGTATTCCTGCATCGTCGTCTGCATTCAATGACGGGTAATGTAGTTAATTCTTAATTACTGAGTCTCAAACACACACACACACACACACACACACACACACACACACACACACACACACAAACACACACACACACACACAACATATTCACACGCACAGAGACACACACACACACACAACATATTCACACGCACAGAGACACACACACACACACACACACACACACACACACACTAACACATATATACATGCATACACACATGCACACATACACACAGACACACACACGAATACATATATACACACGCACATGTGCGCGCACACACACTCGAACACATATATACACGAACACACGCACACACATTCTAACACATATATACACGCATACACGCACACACACACTCACAAACACACACACAATCACTCACACACAATCTCACACACACAATCACTCACACACTATCACTCACTCCATACACTTTATCACACATTCATACACTCTATCACGTGCTACCACATGCACTCTGACACAGTCACACACTCGCAGTATCATACACTCACACACGATCACAAGCACATCATCATACAACTATTGCACAGACACACACTTGCACAAACTCTGTTACAGTCATATTACCATAGTGTGCGGCTTTATTACAGCTTGGAGCATCGAAGTTCAGAGTTCAATTTCAGCCTCCTCTGCAGGAAAGTCTGTACGTTCTTCCTGTGTGTACCTGCGTTTCCTCCAGGTGCTCTGGTTTCCTCCCACAGTCCAACAACGTACCAGTCAGTAGGTTAATTGGTCATTGTAAATTGTCCTGTGATTAGGCTGGAGTTAAACGCTGAGTTGCTGGGCAGCACAGCCATTGGGCCAGAAGGCTCCTTGTTGTACCTCTAAATAAAATAAATAAATGCATTCTTCACACATCTCTATGCACCATCACATTCACACCCATTCACAATCACACTCACACCCATGCACCTTCACACTCACACCCATGCACCATCACACTCACACCCATGCACAATCACACTCACACCCATGCACCATCACACTCATACCCATTCACAATCACACTCACACCCATGCACAATCACGCTCACACCCATGCACCATCACACTCACATCCATGCACCATCACACGCACACCCATTCACAATCACACTTACATCCATGCACCATCACACTCACAACCATGCACAATCACACTCACACCCATGCACCATCACACTCATACCCATTCACAATCACACTCACACCCATGCACAATCACACTCACACCCATTCACAATCACACTCACACCCATGCACAATCACACTCACACCCATGCACCATCACACTCACATCCATGCACCATCACACTCACACCCATTCACAATCACACTCTCATCCATGCACCATCACACTCACAACCATGCACAATCACACTCACACCCATGCACCATCACACTCACATCCATGCACCATCACACTCACACCCATTCACAATCACACTCACACCCATTCACAATCACACTCACACCCATTCACAATCACACTCACACTCATGCACCGTCACTCTCACACCCATGCACCATCACACTCACACCCATTCACAATCACACTCACACCCATGCACCATCACACTCACATCCATTCACAATCACATTCACACTCATACACCGTCACACTCACACCCATGCACCATCACATTCACTCTTATCAATACTCATCCACGCATGGGTGGCACGCCAGATAGCGGTTGGCACAATCACTTTACGGTGTTTATAAGGAGACTGCACGTTCTCTCCATGACACTTGGGTTTCCTCCAGGTGCTCCCGTTTCTTCTCACAGTCCAAAGACGTTCCGGTTAGTGTTAGTAAGTTATGGGCATGTTATATTGGTGCTGGAAGTGTGGCAAACTCTTGTGAGCTGCCCCCATCACAATCCTCAGTGATTTAATTTGATGTAAACAACGCATTTCACTGTATGTTTCAATGTTTCAGCGTATTTCTGATCTTAAGTCTTTAATCTTCTTAAAAGTCTTATAGACATGTGACGGTTAAATCTGCTCACAGTCCTGAGGTTTGGAGCTAAATTAGCTGGTGAGGGTAGAATCTGGTGTAGATTGCCCCCCGTGTGTAGGTGAGGGGTAAATCTGGTGTAGATTGCCCCCCGTGTGTAGGTGAGGGGTAAATCTGGTGTAGATTGCCCCCAGGATGTAGGTGAGGGGTAAATCTGGTGTAGATTGCCCCCAGGGTGTAGGTGAGGGGTAAATCTGGTGTAGATTGTCCCCGGTGTGTAGGTGAGGGGTAAATCTGGTGTAGATTGCCCCCAGGGTGTAGGTGAGGGGTAAATCTGGTGTAGATTGCCCCCCGTGTGTAGGTGAGGGGTAAATCTGGTGTAGATTTCCCCCAGGGTGTAGGTGAGGGGTAAATCTGGTGTAGATTGCCCCCCCGTGTGTAGGTGAGGGGTAAATCTGGTGTAGATTGCCCCCCGTGTGTAGGTGAGGGGAGAATCTGGTGTAGATTGCCCCCAGGGTGTAGGTGAGGGGTAAATCTGGTGTAGATTGCCCCCCGTGTGTAGGTGAGGGGTAAATCTGGTGTAGATTGCCCCCCGTGTGTAGGTGAGGGGAGAATCTGGTGTAGATTGCCCCCAGGGTGTAGGTGAGGGGTAAATCTGGTGTAGATTGCCCCCCGTGTGTAGGTGAGGGGTAAATCTGGTGTAGATTGCCCCCAGGGTGTAGGTGAGGGGTAAATCTGGTGTAGATTGCCCCCCCCGTGTGTAGGTGAAGGGTAAACCTGGTGTAGATTACCCCCAGGGTGTAGGTGAGGGGAGAATCTGGTGTAGATTGCCCCCAGGGTGTAGATTAGGGCAGAATCTGGTGTAGATTGCCCCAGAGTGTAAATGAGCTGAAGGGAATGTTTTCATGCTCTACGGACACAAAGGATGGACTCACTTTCAAGGAGTTTCTACATCTCCAGTTCTCAGTATTATTTATTTACGATTTATTATTATTATTATTATTTGTGGGTGGTTGTATTTGCATATTTGACTTATATTGCTTGTCTGTCGTTTTTCATTGAGTCTATTGTATTTCTGTGTTCTACTGTGAATGCCTGCAAGAAAATGAATCTCAGATTACATATACATCATTTGATAATAAATTTACTTTTGAACTTTGAACTTTGAACTCTGCCCAGATGACTCCATCCCCCTCGGTTGATCATGTATTCTCTTTCCTTGTACGCCTTCCGCAAAGACATTACTTCATATTTCTCCACATTGCATGTTCCTTTTTGCTTTTCCCGTGTCCTGGAGCGACCGTCGAATTTGTGACTCTCGCTCTGGAGCTACGGGTCCCTCCCAGCCAAACCAAATCGCCACTGCACTTACTTATCAGCGGGCTGTCTGAGAGAATTCACGGGAGGTGGGACATGAAAAGCACTCCCACAGCGGAGATAGTGCTCCACTTCTCCCTGCCGTCATCACTCGAGCCAGTAAAAGGGATATTAGTGTTTTGCGTTGTTGGAAAGTACAGGTTATCATAGCAATCTGTTTATTTTGTACCATGTCCACTGGGGACGCTGGAAAGAAAGATTTACGAGGATCATACCAGCCCTGGGAGGTTATAAACACTCAGGGGAAACGATACAGGTTGCAGGAGCAAAATGGTTCTTAAAAAATTAAAAGGAATTTTGATAGGCTAGGTAATTAAAGATAGTTCAATGACAAAGAGCTTAAATCAGCCGGGATAAGTTGATGACATTGCTTATGTATCAGCAAAGGAATTAAAATGCAATTTCCCTATCAAGACAGTTGCTTTATTCATTATGTTCGATGTTGTATGATATGGGCGAGCATGGTCTTTCCATCACCAATATTGTTCTCGACAAATTTTTCTACAGAAGGGCTTTTGGCGATTTTAGGGATGGCTTGCAGCAGACTGAAAAGCTCGAGCATATAGACATTAAGAAAGATGATGAGATGGAGCTTTTGGAAAGCATCAAGTCTCCGGGACCAGATGAGATGTACCCCAGGCTACTGTGGGAGACGAGGCAGGAGATTGCTGAGCCTCTGGCAATGATCTTTGCATCATCAGTGGGGACGGGAGAGGTTCCGGAGGATTGGAGGGTTGCAGATGTTATTCCCTTATTCAAGAAGGGGAGTAGAGATAGCCCAGGAAATTATAGACCAGTGAGTCTTACTTCAGTGGTTGGTAAGTTGATGGAGAAGATCCTGAGAGGCAGGATTTATGAACATTTGGAGAGGCATAATATGATTAGGAATAGTCAGCGTGGCTTTGTCAATGGCAGGTCTTGCCTTACGAGCCTGACTGAATATTTTGAGGATGTGACTAAACACGTTGAAGGTAGAGAAGTAGATGTAGTGTATATGGATTTCAGCAAGGCATTTGATAAGGTACCCCATGCAAGGCTTATTGAGAAAGTAAGGAGGCATGGGATCCAAGGGGAACTTGCTCTGTGGATCCAGAATTGCCTTGCCCACAGAAGGCAAAGAGTGGTTGTAGACGGGTCATATTCTGCATGGAGGTCGGTGACTAGTGGTGTGCCTCAGGGATCTGTTCTGGGACCCCTACACTCCGTGATTTTTATAAATGACCTGGATGAGGAAGTGGAGGGATGGGTTAGTAAGTTTGCTGATGACACAAAGGGCCTGTATTGTGCTGTAGGTTTTCTATGTTTCTATGCTTTGCCATTGCCTCCTTCTGGGCAGTGTCTTTACAAAACGGGTGACCCCCCCCCCAGCCATTATCAATACTCTTCAGAGATTGTCTGCCTGATGCCGGTGGTCAAAAAATCAGGACTTGTGCTCATACGAACATCCACTGCCTGCTCCCATGGCTTCACATGACCCTGATTGGGGGCTAAGCAGGTGCTACACCTTGCCCAAGGGTGACCTGCAGGCTCACGGAGGGAAGGAGCGCCTTACACCTCCTTTGGTAGTGTATCTCCACCTCCACCAGCCGAATCAAGAGAGAGGGTGTTAGAAAAGGGGGGGGGGAGTGGTCCCACTAAGAATGGTCAATGACGGACTTTCAGAGAAGTTCGGTAAGGAATGCAAAGATGGGGTGATGGGGAGGAAGACCTCAAAAAGGGACAGCAGCACCCAGCTGGGCCAAGTGGTATCATTTATGGAGTTGTCCGTCTCATTGTTAGATTCGGCAATGCACTGACTATTTAGTAGTGCCCTTGCCTCGCGGTTCAAACCGAGCCTTGGGCACCGTCTGTGTGGAGTTTGCATGTTCTCCCTGTGCCGTGTCAGTTTTCAGTGGGGATGCTCCCACATTCCAAAGACGTTGCTTTCTGGATCCAGAACTGGCTTGCCCACAGAAGGCAAAGAGTGGTTGTAGACAGGTCATATTCTGCATGGAGGCCGGTGACCAGTGGTGTACCTCAGGGATCTGTTCTGGGACCTCCTACTCTTTGTGATTTTTATAAATGACCTGGATGAGGAAGTGGAGGGATGGGTTAGTAAGTTTGCTGATGACACAAAGGTTGAGAGTGTTCTGGATAGTGTGGAGGGCTGTCAGAGGTTACAGCAGGACATTGATAGGATGCAAAACTGGGCTGAGAAGTGGCAGATGGAGTTCAACCCAGATAAGTGTGAGGTGGTTCATTTTGGTAGGTCAAATATGATGGCAGAATATAGCATTAATGGTAAGACTCTTGACAGTGTGAAGGATCAGAGGGATCTTGGGGTCCGAGTCCATAGGACACTCAAAGCTGCTGCGCAGGTTGACTCTGTGGTTAAGAAGGCATACGGTGCATTGGCCTTCATCAACCGTGGGATTGAGTTTAAGAGCCAAGAGGTAATGTTACAACTACATAGGACCCTGGTCAGACCCCACTTGGAGTACTGTGCTCAGTTCTGGTCGCCTCACTACAGGAAGGATGTGGAAACCATAGAAAGGGTGCAGAGGAGATTTACACAGATGTTGCCTGGATTAGGGAGCATGCCTTATGAGAATAGGTTGAGTTTACTCGGTCTTTTCTCCTTGGAGCAACGGAGGATGAGAGGTGACCTGATAGAGATGTACAAGATAATGAGAGGCATTGATCGTGTGGATAGTCAGAGGCTTTTTCCCCAGGGCTGAAATGGCTAGCACGAGAGGGCACAGTTTTAAGGTGCTTGGAAGTAGGTACAGAGGAGATGTCAGGGCTAAGTTTTTTACGCAGAGAGTGGTGAGAGTGTGGAATGGGCTACCGGCGGTGGTGGTGGAAGCGGAAATAATAGGGTCTTTTAAGAGACTCCTGGATGGATACATGGAGCTTAGAAAAATAGAGGGCTATGGGTAAGCCTAGGTAGTTCTAAGGTAAGGACATGTTTGACACAGTTTTGTGGGCTGAAGGGCCTGTATTGCGCTGTAGGTTTTCTATGTTTCTATGTTTTTACATGCGGGTGGGTAGATTAACTGGGTGCTGTAAAGTGCTCCTTCTGCCATCAGATTTCTGAAAGTCTCATAAACCCATCAACACACCCTCACTATTCCACTCTTGCACAATTTATTTATATTCTTGCAGATTTTAGTAGTTTGTATGTCTTGCACTGAGGTGCTGCCGCAAAGCAACAAAAGTCACGGCTTGTTGGTGATAATCAACCCGATTCTGGTGTGCCAGTGAGCGATAATCGGCCCGATTCTGCTGTGCCAGTGAGCGATAATTGGCCCGATTCTGCTGTGCCAGTGAGCGATAAGCGGCCCGATTCTGCTGTGCCAGTGAGTGATGGGTGGATCTTGGGGGTGTGAATGTGAATAGCCCGAAAGGAATTCTAAACAGAAGAAATTCTGGCGATGCTGGAAATCCAAAGCAACACACACAAAATGCTGGAGAAACTCAGCAGGTCAGGCAGCATCCCTGGAAAAGAGTGAACAATCGACATTTCAGGCCTGGGCCCTTCTGGAAAGGAAAGAGGGAACAAAAAGATGGGAGAAGGGGAAGGAGGATAGCTGGAAGGTGGGTGGGAAAAGGCAAAGGGCCGAAGGAGAAGGGATCTGATTGGAGAGGAGAGTGGACCGTAGAGAAAGGGAAGGAGGAGGGGACACAATGGGAGTTGATAGGCAAACGAGAAGAGGTAGGAGATCAGAGTGGGGAATGGAAGTGTTCTTTTTACCAGAAAGTGAAATCAATATCAGGTTGGAAGCTAACCAAACGGAATATAAGGCATTGTTCCTCCACCCTGAGGGAGGCCTCTTCATAGCACAAGAGGAGGCCGTGGTCCAACACATCAGAATTAAAATGTTTGGCCACTGGGAAGTTCCGCTTTTGATGGATTGAGTGGAAGTCCTGGACGAAGTGACCCGCCCCCAATTTACGATGGGCCTCAGTGGGATCATCTGACACAACAGACTCACAGGTGAAGTGTTGCCTCACCTGGAAGAACTGTTTGGGGCCCTGAATGGAGGAGAGGGAGGAGGTGAATGGAGGAGAGGGAGGAGGTGAATGGGCAGGGGTAGCACTTGGGCCACTTGCAGGGATAAATGCCGAGGATTATAAGGAATTTATTGTACTTAGAGATCCTGACAGTGACCGGCCCTTATGGCCAAGCAAAACCGCACTGCCCAGTTACACAGATGTGACCTATTAACCCACTAACCAGCACACCTTTGGATTATGGGAGGAAACCCGAGCACCCGGAGGAAACAAATGAGGTCACGGGGAGAATTAATTCACTTTACAGCTGAACAGACCAACGATTGCTGTGATCAGGAAATTTTCGCAGGGCCTGAGAACTGCTTGGCACTTTAATAAAGCATTGTTAAAAAGACAATTCCAGCTGCGTGTGGCAACAAAGGCTATGTGCGCGGGAGCATTTTGGTTACTGCTGCAACCACGCGCCCGTGCAGATCAGAGGGAACAGTGGGGAGAACGTACAATCACCTTCCAGGCAGCAGCACGAATTAAACCCACGAGCAGGAATCCGGTGGATGGGACAAATCTGAAGGCTAGTACTGACTCAATGGGCTGAATGGCCTCCTTCCCTGTCATTAGGCAACGTGATAATTAGGGCACTGACATTCTGGTGGTGATTTTCAGAGCTGACTCTCGAGAGGATGGGTAGGAACCGTTACATCATTCCCGAAACGGTATCAGGTAGCAGAGACAGGGCGAACTGACTTCAAGGTGATTGAGACCTGTGGGACCGGTTGGGCAAAGATTCAAATAATGCGAATAAAGAATCATTATTCAAAGCATGGAAAATATTTGGAATAATCTGCGTAGCAAGGTCCTGGAGACTAAGGCTTTTGAGAGACTCAAGCGTGTTCAAACCGTTATCAAAACCCGTAGATGCACGAGCTCAATAGGCTAGCCTTGAATTTTTTAATTTATAGATAATATTACAAGTTAGAAACAAGGCATTCTTTACAAATCTTCTAGACTGGCATTATTTATTTATCTACAGTACCTTGCTAAGTCTTAAGCACCCTCACTACATGCGTAAGATTTTTGCACAGTACTGTAGTCCATCTCCTACACCCCTCCTGCAGAACTCTACCCTCGATATTCGCGACATCCTTTGCTCCCACCAGATTTACAAACTCACTCTCTGCTACACGTTGACAAATGCAGTACTGTGCAAAACTCTTAGGCACCCTAGCATAAGACGTTTGCACAGTACTGTAGTAATTTTATGTATTGCACTATGCTGCTGCCACACAAAAAAACGAACTTCATGACATATGTGAGTGATGATAAACCTGATTCTGATCTGGGTCTCTATTGTGGACTGAGAGTGGGAAGGGGGCAGGGAGAGGGGAATCATGGTTGGGAAAATGGGAGGGAGAGGGGAGGGAGTGGGAAGCACCAGAGAGACATTCTGTAATGATTAAAAATCAATTGTTTGGAATCAAATGACCTTGCCTGGTGTCTCAGGCTGGGTGTGTCTGCACCCGTTCCACCTCCCCCCACCCCTGACACTCCTTCTCTGTCACCTGTCTCACACCCCTCCCACATTGCTCCACCCTCACCATTCCCAACATCTTTGCTCCCGCCAGATTTACAAACTCGCTCCCCGCTCCACATTGACAAATGAAGTACTGTGCAAAAGTCTTAGGCACCCTAGCGATATATATGTGCCTAAGACTTTTGCACAGTATGAATTTGATTATATATTCACTTATTTACTTATTTATTAATTAGTTTGTTTATTTAGAGATCCTATGGGTTAACAGCACCTTCTAGTCACAAAGACAAATAGACAGGTGTGGATTGGAAGTATCTGAACCATGTCAAAGTCAGAGCCAAAGTAAATCATTATCAAAGTGAAGATAAGCCTCCATATAGAGCCCTGAGATTCAATTTTTGCGAACATACTCAGCAAAGTCTATAGAAAAGTTACTATAACAGAATCCATGAAAGACCACCCCAACTTTGGCGTTCAACCAGTGTCCAGAAGACAACAAATTGTGCAAATACAAAAGGAAATAAATAATAACAATAAATAAATAAACAATAAATACTGAGAACATGAGATGAAGGGTCCTTGAAAGTGAGTCCATAATTTGTGGTAAGATTTCAATGATGGGGCAAGTGACGTTGAATGAAGTTATCCCCTTTGGTTCAGGAGTCCAATGGTTGAGGGGTAATAACTGTTCCTGAACCTGGGGGTGTGGGTCCTGAGGCTTCTGTACCTCCTTCCTGACGGCAGCAGTGAGAAGAGAGCATGCCCTGGCTGGTGGGGGATATGTAGTTTCAAATTGGCATCGCAGCTGGCACAGACATTGTGGGGCAAAGAGCTGCCCCTGTGTTGTGCCACTTTATGTTCGATGTACCTGCAGCTGCTACCCAAGGAAACCAACCGAGTTGTGCACAGCAAGCTCCCACAAATAGCATTACGATAATGAGCGGATCATCTGATGAAGTGATGCTGGGCGAGACACAGTGGGCAACGTCAGTCACCCACACAAAATACTGGAGGAGATCAGCAAGTTCTGTGGAGGGGAATAAGCAGTCAACATTTTGGGCTGAGACCCTTCATCAGTTCGAGAAAGGAATGGGGCAAGGCACTTTCAGGGTCTCAGCTCGTGACATCAACTTTTTATCCTCCTCCAGAGATGCTGCCTGACCAGGTGAGTTCCTCCGCCATTTTGTGTGTGTTGCGCAGGATTTCCTGCATCTGCAGAATCTCTTGTGTTTAGATCCCTTCCCCACAGGAAGGGGGCCACCGGATGCTTGACGGCAGGCTTCTCCTATTCATAAGCCCATTACCCCTACCGGGGCATAGTCCGCCAACAGCAGCCCGCCAGAGTCCTGTGCCCTAGGCCAGTCTTTCAGCTGTCACCAAGCAAAAGAACCCTCCTCTCACAAGGATGAGGTCCTCAGAGCTTTTGTGGCCGTTTCTGTAGCACCGCGTTTTTACGAGATGGCGTCGCTAGCCGCACGCCCAACCCTCCTCCTGTCGGAGTTGGGCTTGGGACCGTCCATGGGAGAGTTTTAAGAACAGGTTGGCACCAGTTTCTCACCTTCTCTGAGATATTGCAACCTTCCTAAGTGGACCAAGACATTGACCAAGATATCGGCCGAGATATTGCCTGAGATATTACTGAGTGGACAGAGATATTCTGTCAGAGACTGAACAAGATACTGACCGAGATATCAACCAAAATAATGACCAAGATATTGACCGAGATGTGTCTGAGATATTACTGAGTGGACAGAGATATTGTGTCAGAGACTGACCAAGTTATTGACCAAGATAAATGACCAAGATATTGCTCAGCCAGCGAAGATATTTTCTGAGATATTCCTCCATGTACTGAGATGTTGTCTAAGATATTGGTGCAATGGACCGAGATATTGTCTGAGATATTGCAGTGTTTCATCCACGGGGGAGTTTTAAGGGCAGGTTGGTGCCAGTTTATCACCTTGTGCGAGCCATTGCAACCTTCCTCAGTGCAACACAGAGAGTGCTGGCTCATTTACCTCATTATATCCTTGGGGTGATTTTATTCCACAAAAATATTCCATCCTTCAACGCTGGCAAATAGTACAAAAAATTAATCACTAAAATTATGTTTGAAATTAATATCTTGGCTGCGGTATAAATCTTTCCTTACAGATGGTAATAAAATTTCAGTGTTTAACAGTTTGGAATGCAGTAACTCTCTGAAGGGTATAGTTTGCAGCGATTATTTGCCAATATATCTTTGAAATTCTCTGTCATGTGTAGATGATAGAACGGTGAGTGATGTATCAGTGCCTCAGGTTCCAGCACTTGTACAAGTCCTCATTTACTTATTCACTCCAATCAGAAGCAGAACTTCCTTCTAATGGGTTTTGTCCTCGGGGAATGAGATGCTTTCTATCTCAACCAGCATTAAATGTTCCCAGGGCAGGGACTGTGTGGATTAGTTACTGGGTAAAACACCCTCTACACTGTCCCATCACACACTCCCAGGATAGGGACAGCACGGGTTAGATACAGAGTGAAGCTCCCTCTACACTGTCCCATCACACACTCCCAAGGACAGGGACAACATGGGTTAGATACAGAGTGAAGCTCCCTCTACACCGTCCCATCACACACTCCCAGGACAGGGACAGCACGGGTTAGATACAGAGTGAACCTCCCTCTACACCGTCTCATCACACCCTCCCAGGACAGAGACAACACGGGTTAGATACAGAGTGAACCTCCCTCTACACTGTCCCATCACACACTCCCAGGACAGAGACAGCACGAGTTAGATACAGAGTGAACCTCCCTCTACACTGTCCCATCACTGTCATGGAGTGTGTTAGCGCGAATCGTACACAGCGCCATGCTCCCTCTATCCCAGCCAAGACACTTGAGTCTGAATTTCCGCCATATTAGAATCATAGAGTATTACAGCACAGGAACAGGGCCTTCGGCCCATTTAGTCAATGCTATCCAAGCTAGTCTCATTTGCCAGCAGTTGACTCATAACATTCTATATCTATGCATGTACCTGTCAAATTGTCTTTAAGAAATATTATTGTACCTGCCTCAACTTTCTCTGGCAATTCATTCCAATCTTCCTGTAAAGAAATGTTTCCCATTGTTGGAAACCACTGTCTTTTTAAAAAATAATAATAGTTTATAAGATGTGTACCTTTTAATAAACTCACTTATTTTTCACAGTATGTATGTGGTGGTTCACCCCCACTCACTGGCAGAAAGCGGTATAGCAGCTAAACTAACGGTTTATCACCTTCCTCACTTTTCATTGGCTGAGTGTTAGCATGTTACCCACGTGATGTAATTGTTTTAATTATGTAGCCTATTAACTAGCTTATGCCTGTCTGAGGAATTTTCCTTATCTGATCTATGAAACTGATGGATTTTTCAGAGGTGCCATCTTTTTTCCTTTGTCTTCACATCCATTCACCTCTTGGCACCGTGTCTCAGCTCTTTATTTAGTTTACTTTGTATTTGCATGTTCGTTTGAACTCAAAAATAGACTGAATTCTTGGATTTAAGACTGCTCGTCATTCCTGACTCCTGGAAGAACCTGAAGGACCAGAAATTAAACAGGGATCCAACAACATCACTGTTCTAACAAATCTCTCCCCTCTGATCTTGAAACTATCTTCTCTTGTTTTTGACTCTCCAACCCCGGGGAAAAAAGTCGGAGAGCTTTCGCCCTATCATTGTCCCTTGTTGATATTGATCAGAATCATGTCTGAACTCAAAATCATCCCTTCAAGTTGTCATAGACGGGGGTGGTAATGGGGACAAGCTCCCGCAAACCTATTAAATGCTTCCAATGGTGTTCATCTCAAACTGACTCTGACAACCAAGCCCAGCTCCCAGCCTTCATGTCTGGTTTTGCTACTAAGCCCGGTGGAACCGTTTCTACTGACAGGAGAAGAGACAAAGGCAGGTTACTGATGCCTTAAAACCAGTCACTTCAATTTGGGGCCTGTCAACCGTAGTAGGCAGCTCATCTGGGAGAAGAATTGATCTCGACCTTGTATCTATACCCACTCATGGGGAAGGCTTTGAGAAAATCTGGAGCTGTAGTCCCTAAGACAACCCTATGTTGAGTTCAATGCTGACTGATACCAAACTGTATCGATCTCTGCCGTTCCTTTGGGTTCATCAGTTGCACGGAGCAGGGGAGCTTGCTACATGGGCAACAGCTCGCTCTCCATATCGTACTTCCCAGGCTTGTGTATCATGTAGAGAACTAGGACACAACGTCCATGGTTGACCCTGACCAATCGAGGGCCAACGTGTCCCAACTGAAAACAGTTTGTTAAAACTACCCAAGAGGTAAAACAGTCTCAAAAGAAAGATTCCAAGTATTAACATTCCCCCTTTAAAGCAGAACCAGACCGAAGGACTTCTTTAAAGGGACCCGAGTGTTCAAGTTTTCTTCAGGGCAGAACTTCCTTGTGATCTAAATTTATGCTTCTTGATGGATCAATCACTCCTTTGATGTTCAAACAAATCAGTAGGTTGAAGGTTTAATTGGGTGGACGAGGGTGAGGGCCCACTCTATAACTGTGCAACGTAAGTCTCTATTAAATATGAAGATTTTCCTTCGGGTGATATAAATGGAATATGTGCTGTAGTTTTAAACTGCGGCTCTGACATTGGCCTGGATTCCCTGAGCTCTTGAGGAAGTGAAAGCGCTTGTTTTATAGAATACCTTCCACTTTAACAAATAAAGTACTTTTCCGCTTCGTATTGTGATTTGCATTTTTAAGGTGCCACTGAAGAAGTGAGTATCGACTGTTGTTTGCTGATAGTTGATCACATGCACTAAGATGCAACTGGTGTCGGAGTGGAGATACGTTTCTACCAAAGGAGGTGTAAGACACTCCTTCCCTCCGCTAGCCTGCAGGTCACCCTTGGGCAAGGTGTAGCACCTGCTTAGCCCCCGATCGGGGTCACGTGAAGCCATGGAAACAGGTGGTGGATGGTCGTACGAGCAGCCGGTGCAGATCACAAGTCCTGGTTATGCGACCACTGACACCAGGCAGACAATCTCTGAGGAGTATTCATAGTGGCTGGGGGTCACCCATATTGTAAAGACACTGCCCAGAAGAAGGCAAACCACTTCTGTAGAAAAATTTGCCAAGAACAATCATGGCTATGGGAAAGACATACGTGCGTCAAAGTTGTAAAAATGAAAGCAAAATGCAAAATATACTGAGCGTGTGTTCGTGGTCTTTTGCTGTTATGGCCCAGCCACGCCAAGCTTTGACATGTTGTCTGTTCAGAGATGCTCTTCTGCACACCGCTGTTGAAACGTGTGGTTATTTGATTTACTGCAAAGGGTCTTGCCATTTAATGTACATTTCCCTCACAAATTTGACCTCCCAAAGTGCAACACCTCATGCTTGTCCAGTTTAAGTTCTGTCTGCCATTTCTCAAGCTATATCCCTGCTTTACCCTTTGCCCAATTGTCCTCAGTGTCCATCCATCTGCAGCCCATCCACAATTTATCTCCGATTAGCCGTACGGTCGTAAACATTGTGACTACCAATCTCCAGTCAGAATAACACCCCTCCACCTTCTGCAGGTGAAAACACCACCGCCAGGGGGCAGTGTGGTTCCAGAATGGATTTCACTCCGCAGACGCTGCCTGACCTGTTGGGTGTTCCTAGTGCTCTCTGCTTCTCTATAGTGTGCCTTGTTTCCTACATAGTTAAAACACAAAATAAAAGTGTAGGTTTTCCAACAGAATCTTAGAAATCATAGGTTTAAGAGAATGATTCAAGGAATGGTCCTAGGGAGGAAAAAGTTAACGTATGAGCATCGTTTGAGGCCTCTGTGCCCGTACTCGCTGGAGTTTAGAAGGATGAGGGGGTTCTCATTGAAATCTATTAAATATTGGAAGGCCTCGATAGAGTGGACAGGGAGAGGATGCTTCCAATAGTGGGAGAGTTTAGGTCCAGAGTGCGCAGTCTCAGAAAAGGACATTCTTTTAGAACAGAGGTAGAGAGGGACCTGTTTAGCCAGAGGGTGGTGAACCTGTGGAATTTGTTGCCACAGATGGCTCTAGAGGCCATAATATTTTATTTATTTGGAGATCGGCCTTTCTGGCCCTTCGAGCCACACTGCTTGCAACCCACCGATTTAACCCCAGCCTTATCATTGGGACAATTTACAATGACCAATGAACCAGCCTGTCTTTGGACAGTGGGAGGACACCGGAGCGCGCAGGGGAAACCTCCTCGTCCGAGGGGGAAGGCGTCCAATTTCCTCACCACTGACATCAGGGTAGAACCCCGGACTCCGATACCCCGAGCCGCAGTAGCCTCGCACGGACCCACTGCTCTACCGTGGCGTCCCGTTTAAAGCAGAGGCTGTTAGATTCGTCGTTAGTGAGGGCGTCAAGGGGGAGAAGGCAGGGGATTGGGGTTGAGTTGGATTAATAAATCAGCCCCGGTCAAATGCCATCGCCGGGCCAAACGACTTCATTCCACTCCTTTGTCTGATGGTCTTAAACCCTGCAACTCAGAGGGAGGCCACACAGCCAATTGTCCCCATGTCAGCTGGAAAAGACCCATCCAATCAATTTCCTCTTTACAGTCTAAATCTGGCTGGTCATATACATTCAGGCGCCTTTTAAGCTTGAAGTGCTTTCCATCGCCACCACCCTCTTAGGCAGTGCGTTCTGGAATACCCTTTGGGTGAAATAAAGCTTCCCCTTCTCTCTTCAGATCCTCCCAACTACATTCCATCTGGTGTTTAAACCCTTGCAAAGGGGAACAAACCCTTCCCCTTTACACTGTGGTTTAAATGTGGGCGTGTGGCCAAGTGGTTAAGGCATCGGTCTAGTGATCTGAAGGTCGCTAGTTCGAGCCTCGGCTGAGGCAACGTGTTTGTGTCCCTTGAGCAAGGCATTTAATCACACATTGCTCAGCAACGACACCGGTGCCAAGCTGAATGGATCCTAGTGCCCTTCCCTTGGACAACATCGGTGTCGTGGAGAGGGGAGACTTGCAGCATGGGCAACTGCCGGTCTTCCATACAACCTTGCCCAGGCCTCAACATCGAAAATCGATGAACAGCCGAAGAAGAAGTGGTTTAAGTGCAGTACATCTCAGGTTAGGAGGAAACAACTCCACCCTTTCCAGCTGTGATGCAGGGTTTTGACCCGAAACGTTGATAGTCCCACTCTCTCACCGCCCCCCATCCCCCGCCCCACAGATGCTTCTCAGTCCACGGAGCTCCCTGCAGCAGGTCGTTTGTTGCTTCAAACCCCAGCGTCTGCAATCTCTTGAGTCTCCATCCTGCCCGATACTTCCTCAAGGCTAAATGTTTTCTGTGCTAGCAATGCCCTCACAAACCTTCTTCTGTGCCTTCTGCAGTGTAATATTCAAAATTCAAAGTAAATTTATTAATGTAGTACGTAGATGCTTCCATTTGCTGCCAGCAATGAGGTCCTGAAAAGAGAATTCACGGAGCTAGGCAGAAAGCAGAGAAGCAGGACCTCCCGGGTAGTGATTTCTGGATTGCTGCCCATGCCACGCACCAGTGAGAGTAGAAACAAATGTGTGGCTGAGAAGTTGGTGCAGGGGGCAGGGCTTCAGGTTCCTAGATCATTGGGATCTCCCCTGGGGGAGGTATGACCTGTTCAAAAGTGATGGGTTGCACCTGAACCCGAGGGGAACCAATATTCTCACGGGCAGGTTTGCTAGAGCCGGTGGGGAGGGTTAAACTAACTTGGCAGTGGGGTGGGAACTGGAGTGAAGGGACTCAGGAAAGGACAGATGGTAAGGAACTAAAGATAGCGTGCAGTCAGGTTGTCAGGAAGGGCAGGCTGGTGATGGGTCTTAGTTGCAGCCAACAGGCTGACTATAAAATCATTAGGGGTGCAGAGTCAGAAAGGATAGCAAATACGGTACTCAAGGTGTTGTATTTAAATGCACATAGTATAAGAATTAAGGTGGATGATCTTGTTGCAATATTACAGATTGCCAGGTATGATGTTGTGGCCATCACTGAATCGTGGCTGAAGGATGGTTGTAGTTGGGAGCTGAATATAGTCATTGTCATTGTCATTGATCCTGAGGGAAATTGGTTTTTGTTACAGTTGCACTGTAAATAATTAAGTAATATTAAAACCATAAATAATTAAATAGTAATATGTAAATTATGCCATGAAATAAGGCCAGGACCAGCCTATTGGCTCAGGGTGTCTGACCCTCCAAGGGAGGAGTTGTAAAGTTTGATGGCCACAGGCAGGAATGACTTCCTATGACGCTCTGTGTTGCATCTCGGTGGAATGAGTCTCTGGCTGAATGTACTCCTGTGCCCAAGCAGTCCATTATGTAGTGGATGGGAGACATTGTCCAAGATGGCATGCAACTTGGACAGCATCCTCTTTTCAGACACCACCGTCAGAGAGTCCAGTTCCATCCCCACAACATCACTGGCCTTATGAATGAGTTTGTTGATTCTGTTGGTGTCTGCTACCCTCAGCCTGCTGCCCCAGCACACAACAGCAAACATGATAGCACTGGCCACCACAGACTCGTAGAACATCCTCAGCATCGTCCGACAGATGTTAAAGGACCTCAGTCTCCTCAGGAAATAGAGATGGCTCTGACCCTTCTTGTAGACAGCCTCAGTGTTCTTGGACCAGTCCAATTTATTGTCAATTCGTATCCCCAGGTATTTGTAATCCTCCACCATGTCCACACTGACCCCCTGGATGGAAACAGGGGTCACCGGTGCCTTAGCCCTCCTCAGGTCTATCACCAGCTCCTTAGTCTTTTTCACATTAATCCAAGGTTACGTCCAACATGCAAGGTTACACGTTATATCGGAGAGATAGGAAGGTAGGCAGAGGGGATGGTGTGGCTCTACTGGTAAAGAATGGTATCAAATCAGTAGAAAGATGTGACATAGGATCAGAAGATGTTGAATCCCTGTGGGTTGAGTTAAGAAACTGCAAGAGTAAAAGGACATTGATGGCAGTTATATATAGGCCTCCCAACGGTGGCTGGGAGGTGGACCACAGATTACAGCAGGAAATAGAAAGGGCTTGTCGAAAGGGAAATATTATGGTAGTCATGCAAGATTTTAACATGCAGGTCGATTGGGAAAATCAGGTTGGTAATGGATCTCAAGAGAGTGAGTCTGTTGAGTGCCTAAGAGATGGCTTTTTAGAGCAGTTTGTCGTTGAGCCTACTAGGGGATCAGCTATACTGGATTGGGTGTTATGTAATGAACGAAAGGCGATTAGGGAGCTTAAGGTGAAAGAACCCTGAGGACCCAGTGATCACAATATAATTGTGTTCAACTTGAAATTTGATAAGGAGAAAGGAAAGTCTGATGTAGCAGTATTTTAGTGGGGTAAGGGAAATTACAGTGGTATGAGAGAAGAGTTGGTTGAAGTAAATTGGAAGGAGCTGCTGGCAGGGATGTCAGCAGAGCAGCAATGGTGTGTGTTTCTGGGAACAATGAGGAAGGTGCAGGACGTGTATTCCAAAACTGAAGAAATACTCAAATGGTAAAATAGTACAAACGTGACTGACAAGGGAAGTCAAAGCTATTGTAAAAGCAAAAGAAAAGGCATACAACAAAGCAAAGATTAGTGGGAAGATAGAGGTTTAGGAAGTTTTTAAAACCTACAGAGAGCAACTAAAAAAAAATCATTAGAAGACAAAGATGAAATAGAAAGCAACACACATAAAAGTTGCTGGTGAATGCAGCAGGCCAGGCAGCATCTCTAGGAAGAGGTGCAGTCGATGTTTTAGGCTGAGACCCTTCGTCAGGACTACCTTTGTCCTGACGAAGGGTCTCGGCCTGAAAAGTCGACTGTACCTCTTCCTAGAGGTGCTGCCTGGCCTGCTGCGTTCACCAGCAACTTTTATGTGTGTTGCTTGAATTTCCAGCATCTGCAGAATTCCTGTTGTTTGCGATGAAATATGAAAGCAAGCTAGCAAACAATATCAAAGTGGGTAGTAAAAGTTTTTTCAAGTATGTGAAAAATAAAAGAGAAATGAGAGCGGAGATAGGACCGCTAGAAAATGAGACAGGAAAAATAATAACGGGGAGCAAGGAGATGGCTGATGAACGAAATGAGTATTTTGTATCAGTCTTCACTGTGGAAGACATTAGCAGTATGCCTGATGTTGTAGTGTGTGAAGGAAGAGAAGTGGGTGCAGTTTCTGTTACAAGACAGAAGATGCTCAAAAAGCTGAAAGACCTAAAGGTACACAAGTCTCCTGGGCCAGAGGAACTGCACCCTAGGGGTCTGAAAGAGGTAGCGTTAGAGATAGTGGTGGCATTAGAAATGATCTTTCAAAAGTCATTGGACTCGGGCATGGTGCCAGAGGACTGGAAAATTGCAAATGTTACTCCACTCTTTCAGAAAGGAGGAAGGCAGCAGAAGGGAAATTATAGACCAGTTAGCCTGACCCCAGTGGTTAGGAAGATGTTCGAATCAATTGTTAAGGATGAGGTCATGTTTGACCCATCTATTGGAGTTCTTCGAGGAGGTTACCAGGAAAGTGGATGAAGGGAAGGCAGTGGATGTTGTCTACATGGACTTCAGTAAGGCCTTTGACAAGGTCCCGCATGGGAGGTTAGTTAGGAAAATTCAGTCGCTAGGTATACATGGAGAGGTGGTAAATTGGATTAGACATTGGCTCGATGGAAGAAGCCAGAGAGTGGTAGTAGAGGATTGCTTCTCAGAGTGGAGGCCTGTGACTAGTGGTGTGCCACAGGAATCAGTGCTGGCTCCATTGTTATTTGTCATCTATATCAATGATCTGGATGATAATGTGGTAAATTGGATCAGCAAATTTGCTGATGATACAAAGATTGGAGGTGTAGTGGACAATGAGAAAGGTTTTCAAAGCCTGCAGAGGGACTTGGACCAGCTGGAAAAATGGGCTGAAAAATGGCAGATGGAGTTTAATACAGACAAGTGTGAGGTATTGCATGTTGGAAGGACAAACCAAGGTAGAACATACAGGGTTAATGGTAAGGCACTGAGGAGTGCAGTGGAACAGAGGGATCTGGGAATACGGATACAAAATTCCCTAAAAGTGGCATCACAGGTAGATAGGGTCGTAAAGAGAACTTTTGGTACATTGGCCTTTATTAATCAAAGTATTGAGTATAAGAGCTGGAATGTTATGATGAGGTTGTATAAGGCATTGGTGAGGCCGAATCTGGAGTATTGTGTTCAGTTTTGGTCACCAAATTACAGGAAGGATATTAATAAGGTTGAAAGAGTGCAGAGAAGGTTTACAAGGATGTTGCCAGAACTTGAGAAACTCAGTTACAGAGAAAGGTTGAATAGGTTAGGACTTTATTCCCTGGAGCGTAGAAGAATGAGGGGAGATTTGATAGAGGTATATAAAATTATGATGGGTATAGATAGAGTGAATGCAAGCAGGCTTTTTCCACTGAGGCAAGGGGAGAAAAAAACCAGAGGACATGGGTTAAGGGTGAGGGGGGAAAGTTTAAAGGGATCATTAGTGGGGGCTTCTTCATACAGAGAGTGGTGGGAGTGTGCAATAAGCTGCCAGACAAGGTGGTAAATGCGGGTTCTTTTTTAACATTTAAGAATAAATTGGACAGATACATGGATGGGAGGTGTATGGAGGGATATGGTCCGTGTGCAGGTCAGTGCGACTAGGCAGAAGATGGTTCGGCACAGCCAAGAAGGGCCAAAAGGCCTGTTTCTGTGCTGTAGTTTTTCTATGGTTTCTATGGTTTCTAGGTGATGGAGTACTTGGTGACACAGGACAAGATAGTACAAAGTCAGCATAGATTCCTTCAGGGAAAATCCTGCCTGACGAACCTGTAGGAATTTTTTGAGGACATTACAAGTAGGATAGATAAAGGAGATGTAGTGGATGTTGTACATTTGGACTTTCAGAAGGTCTTTGACAAGGTGTCACACATGAGGCTGCTTACCAAGTTCAGAGCCCATGGTACTACAGGAAAATTACTAATATGGTTAGAGCATTGGCTGATTGGTAGGAGGCAGCGAGTGGGAATAAAATCAGTTCAGGGTAGTGGTGAATGAAATGAATGATGTTATCCACAATGGTTGCAGGATAATAGCTGTTACTGAACTTCGTCGTGTGGGACCTGAGGCTTCTGTGCCTCCAGCCCAATGGTATCATGGAGAAGTGCGCGTGACCTGGATGGTGGGGGTCTTTGATGGTGGATACTGCTCTCTTGTGACAGCCCTCCATGTAAATATACTGAATGTTGGGGAGAGCTTTGCTTGTGGTGGACTGGGCTGAGTCCATCATGCTTTGTAGACATTTCCATTTGTGTTCCCACACCAATAGATGCAACCAGTCACTATGCTGTCCACTGTGTCAAAGTTCTTGGTGACACGTCAAATTTATGTTTGAGCTGTCTCCGGCCACACTGTCGTGGGTGTAGAGAGCAGAGCAGTGGGCTAAGCACACATCGCTAAGGTGATTGACAGAGGGGAGGAGGTATTATTTCCAATCCACACTGACTGTGGTCTCCCAAAGAGGAGAGGGAGATACAGAGACCCAGGTCTTGGAGCCCGTTGATTAGAACTGAGGGTATGATTGTGTTGAACGCTGAGCTGCAATCAATAAACAGCAGCCTGATGTAGGTAATGCTGTTCTCCAGCTGATCCAAGAGCAGGTGAAATCGCATCCACTGTAGACATATTGTGGCAATAGGTAAATTGGAGGAGTCCTGGTCCTTGCTGAGGCAGGGGTTGATTCTGGCCATGAACAAACTCTCAAACACTACCATCATGGTAGAGGCGAGTGTAGCTGGGTGGAAGTCATTAAGGCAGCGAACCCTGCTCTCCTTGGGCACTGGTATGACTAACATCCTTTCGAAGCAGGTGGGCACCTCCAGCTGTAGCAGTGAGAGACCGAAGATGTCCTTGACAGTTGGTCAGCACAGGTTTTCAGTGACCTACCAGGTCCTGACACCTTCAGGGTCTGATACCCTGCGAGGATTCAACCCCGTGAAAGATGATCTGACATCACCTCCGAGACAGAGGTGACACGTTCGCGGGATGCTGCAGGGCTTGGCACAGGTCTGGCTTGATTCTCCTTCTCAAAGTGTGGACAAAAGGTGTTGTGTTCACCTGGAGGGTGGCATCACAGCCATTCATGATCACAAACAAGAGGAAATCTGCCGATGTTGGAAATCCAAGCAACACAGACAAAACGCTGGAGGAGCTCAGCAGATCAGGCAGGAGTCCTGCTGGAGGGCTTCGGCTCGAAGTGTGGACTGTACTTGTTTCCATGGATGCTGCCTGGCCTGCTGAGTTCCTCCAGCATCTTGTGTGTGTTGGGGCTATTCAGGATGTTAGGTCTTGCTTTGGAGGAAACGGCCCACAAACCCTGCCATTCGTCCGATTCCGTCATCAACTTCAATCAGAATTGTTTTCTCGCTCTTGAAATAGCCTTCTATAGGTCACACTTGAACATCTCGTATATTTCTGAATCTCTGGTCTTAAATGCCACAGATCTAACCCTCGGCAGACGATGAATCTCCTGGTTCACCCATTCTCCTCTGACCTTCCTCATTAACAAGGCATTTTTGCCCACAAAACTGCCACTCACTGGACTTTTTTTTGTTCATTTAATGTACCATTCTCCATAAATTCTAGAAACCGTTGTGTGTGAAAATCTCAGGAGATCAGAGTTTCTGGGATACTCAAACCGCCCCGTCTGGCACCAACAATCATTCCACAGTCAAACTCACTTAGATCACACTTCTTCCCCATTCTCACGTTTGGTATGAACAACAGATGAATGTCTAGACCCTGCCTGCATGCTTTCATGCATTGAGCTGCTGTTGCATGATTGGCTGAATAGATATTTGCATTAATGAGCAGGTGTGCAGGTGTACCTAATAAAGTGGCCACTGACTGTAAATGCAAATGATTTTAAATGTATTCACGCCCTGGTCATTGCTGATGCTCTTTGTACTGCCTGTTACGCCGCTAGCGTTTAGGGCAACAATAAAGATCCTCCATCTCTGGCGGTGTTCAGGGCTTCCTTCATCATGTCAGTAGCTTCCTCTCAGTTTTTACTGCTCTCATCACGCAAGTCTTGGGTGGAGACTCAGGAATACCATCACACTCAGATGTAGAAGGATTCTTCATTGCTGTTTGACCAGTCAGGGTTGTTAGCCCTGAGCTGAACCCCCAAACCTGGAGGACCTGTGGACCACTCTTAGTCTGGCCTCTACCCTTTGACCTGTTTGGCATGGGTGACCCTCCCAAGAGCCAAAGCATAAAGCCCTGACTCCGGCCAGTATAGCTCTCCGGGTCATTGAGGCACACAAGCCCCCAAACCCAACGACAGGGTTCTGGTCCCCTTGGAGAATCGTTGCTGCAGCCAATTTTTTTTTATTGCCCCTCACTAATCACCCTTGAGAATGTGAGGTGAGCAGCCTTGTTGAAACTCTGCTCTTGTTGTACTTAGATGACGATCACTTGCCAAGCCAGCCTCCTGGGAAGCAATCCTGTACAAAAAAACAAAAAACAAAAATCTGAAAGCACCCCAAAGGCCAGGCAGCATCCAGAGTTAATATTTCAGGCTGAAGTTCCCACCTGAAACATCAACTCTCTTTCTCTCTCCACAGATGCTGCACGTCCTGCTGAGTTTTCCCAGCACGTTTTAAATTTCCATCATATGTCAATTTATTTTGATTTCAGACAAGCCCATCAGAATTATCCTATAAGATATTACGCTCAGACAGCAAAGACAAGCTTCTCTTTTTTTTTGACAACTTTCCTTTCTCTGTTCTCTGGTACCACCTCCGTTTTAACATAACATTTAGTCTGTGCTATTTTTGTGGAAGTTTTCACTCTTTGGGTCGAATATACAATCGTTCCATCTCCAACTTTGAATGCTTGGTAACTGGGCGAATCTGTGTTCACCAGTTTCAATGATTCAGTGGTTAATATCAGAGAATTTATACAATACACAACCTGAAATTCTTGCTTTTCACAGACATCCGCAGCAACAGAAGAGAACCCCCAGAGACTGAATGGCAGAACAACATTAGAACCCCAAAGCCCCCTCCCTCCTCCCTCCCTCCTCCCACGCAGAAGCAGCAGCAAAAACATCAACCCTCCCATCTCTCCCTCCCCACCCATTTCAGCACCCACCACCAACCAAGAAAGGAACAGCAAAGCCCCCAACGGTTTTGCACCTCATTCCGGTTTAGTTCATTTACATATCTTTCAACCCACCTTTCTCCGCGCACGGTGCGCGTGCACGCCGTATCCATGACAACAAGTCCTGGAGATTCCATCGTCAAAATCTCCACATCAGGTGTCCCTGCGTTAGTGAGATCCAGATTTATTTGTCACATGTAGATTGAAGCACACAGTGAAATGCACCAAGACAGATGTAAATAAGCTTGAAAGAGTACATAGAAAATTTACAAGCATGTTGCCAGGACTGGAGGACCTGAGTTATAAGGAAAGATTTAGATTATGAGGACACACAGTCCTCTTTTATTGTCATTTAGTAATGCATGCATTAAGAAATGATACAATATTTCCTCCGGTGTGATATCACAAAACACAGGACAGACCAAAACTGAAAAACTAACAAAACCACATAATTATAACATATAGTTACAACAGTGCAACAATACCATAACTTGACGAAGAACAGTCCATGGCACAATAAAAAGTTCAAAGTCTCTCAAATGTCCCACATCTCACACAGACGGGAGAAGGAAGAACTCTCCCTGCCATGCCCGACCACAATCCGACTCTGAGTCGTCCGAAAACTTCAAGCCTCCAATCAGCTCTCCGACACCGAGTACTGAGCGCCAGCTCTATCCGAGCAATTCGACCTCAATCTCGGTCACCAACAGCAGGCAAAGCCAGGGATTTTGGGGCCTTCCCTCCGGAAGATTCCGGCAGTAACGCCAGCAGCAAACGGGCGTTTCAGAAATTTCTCCAGATGTTCCTCTGTGCTTTCACGTCTGTCTCCATCAAATCAGAATTGTCCACGGCCCCTATTTAACAGATACAATATCATTTTTCACCAGAGGGCTGCGTACGTGTGGCGCGCTGCACTCTCTCCTCCCGCCAGATTGAATAGGTTAGGATCTTATTCCTTAAATGCGGAAGATTGAGGGAGATTTGATAGCGGTATACAAAATTATGAGGTGTATAGACAGGTTAAATGCAAGCAGGCTTTTTCCATTGAGGTTGGGTGGGACTAAAACCAGGTCATGGGTTAAGGGTGAAAAGTGAAAAGTTTAAGGGAAATATGATGGGGAAACTTCTTCACTCAGAGGGTGGTGAGAGTGTGGAACGAGCTGCCAGCACAAGTGGTGCATGCGAACTCCATTTCAACTTTTAAGAGAAGTTTGGATAGGTGCCTGGATAGTAGGGGATGGAGGGCTGTGGTCCTGGTGCAGATCAATGGGAGGAAGCAGTTTAAATGGGTCAGCATGGACTAGATGGGCTAAAGGGCCTGTTTCTGTGCTGTATTTTCTATGACTGTATGACTCTAAAACCTGAGGATTTGCTGGGGGCAGCCCGCAAGGGTCGCTACAAACTCCAGCACCACCATGCCATGCCCACAATGCTTGGCAGAAAAACACAGAACACAAGCAACAAAACAACAACAGAGTTCCCTTTCTTCATTCCCTGCACCTCTACAAACCTCCATCTACTCCTCTCTGATTCTTTCAGGCGTTATCCTGCGTTTTAAGTGCGGACTCCGTCAGTCAGGGTCCACCATGGGCATTGTATCCTAGCTGTCTAGAAACACACAGTCAGGGCAGTACGATACGGAGATCAAGCTGTTGCCCATGTAACAAGCTCCCCCTCTCCACACATCTGATAAACCCAAAAGAACTGCAGAGGCCGAAAGAGTTTGGTGCCAGCAATGTCTCAGGAATTGCCAGTCAACTTTGAACTCAGCTCCTTATTTTTCCCTGGGGTTTACTCTTGAAGTCTTCCCCATGAGTGGGTATAGCTGCAAACGTTGACCATAGAACATAGAACAGTACAGTACAGGAGCAGGCCATTCGGCCCACAATGCTGTGCTGAGCCAGCTAAAAAGCAGATCGAAAACACCCAAACACTAATCCCTCCTACCTACACAATGTCCATATCCTTCCATCTTCCTCACATCCATGTATCTATCTAAGTGTTTCTTAAAAGCCTCTACCACCGTATTTACCTCTACCACTGTACCAGGCAGCACATTCCAGGCATCCACCTCTCTCTGAGTAAAAAACTTACCCCTCACATCCCCTTTGAACCTACCCCCCCTCACCTTCAATGCATGCCCTCTGGTATTAGACATTTCAACCCTGGGAGACAGACACTGTCTGTCCACTCTATCTCTGACTCTTAAAATCTTCTAAACCTCTATCAGATCTCCCCTCGGCTTCTAGCACTCCAGAGAAAATGACCCAAGTTTAACCAGCCTCTTGTGATAGTATATACCCCCTAAACCAGGCCGTATCCTGGTAAAGCTCTTCTGCACCTTCTCCAAAGCCTCAACATCCTTCCTATAGTGAGGCGACCAGAACTGTATGCAATACTCCAGATGTGGGCTAACCAGAGTTTTATAAAGTTGCAACATAACCTCTTGACTTTTGAACTCAGTGACTCAACTACTAAAAGCAAGCATTCCATAAGCCTTCTTAACCACCTTATCGACCTGTGTAGCCACTTTCAATCAGTTATGAACTTGGATCCCAAGATCCCTCTGCTCAGCAACGTTGTTAATAGTCTTTCCCTTAACAGTCTACTGTCTCCTTGCATTTACCCTACCGAGGTGTAACACCTCACATTTATCTGCGTTAAGCTCCATCTGCCATTTATCTGCCCATATCTGCAACTGATCCATGTTGCACAGTATTCTTTGCCCGTCTTCTACACTATGCACAACTCCACCAATCTTGGTATCATCTGCATACTTACTAACCCACCCATTTTCATCCAGGTCATTTATATTAATCACAAACAACAGAGTTCCAAGCTCAGACCCCTGCAAAGCACCACTAATTACAGACCTCCAGCTCAAATAATTCCTTTAGGTTATGAAGACACGCAGTCCTCTTTTATTGTCATTTAGTAACGCATGCATTAAGAAATGATACAATATTTCCTCCGGTATGATATCACAAAACACAGGACAGACCAAGACTGAAAACCTGACAAAACCACATAATTTTAACATATAGTTACAAATAGTGCAACAATACCATAACTTGTTGAAGAAGTCTATGAGCACAGTAAAAGTTCAAAGTTTCTCAAATGTCAACATTTCACGCAGACGGGAGAAGGTAGAAAAACTCTCCCTGCCATGCCCGACCACAGTCCGACTCTGAGTCATCCGAAAACTTCGAGCTCTGATCAGCTCTCCGACACCGAGTACTGAGCGCCATCTCTGTCCAAATGATTCGACCTCCTTCTCGGTCGCCAAAAGCAGGCAAGGCCGGGGATTTTGAGGCCTACCCTCCGAAAGATTCCCGACCACACAGTAACGACAACAGCGAACGGGCGTTTCAGAAATTTCTCCAGATGTTCCTCTGTTCTTTCACGTCCATTCTCCATCAAATCAGAATTGTCCACGGCCCCTATTTAACAGATACGATATCATTTTTCACCGGAGGGCTGCGCACGCGCAGGTGCACCGCCATCTTCTCCTCCTGCCTCAACTGCTACCCTCGGTCTTCCACACAAGCTCTGAATCTAAACAGCCGATTTACTGCCGACCCCATGCATCTTAATCTTCTCGATTAGGCTCCCATGAGAGACTTTGTCAAACACTTTACTGTAATCCCTGTAGACAACATCCACTACTCTACAGTTATCAATCTCTGTCATCACCCTGTCAAAAACTCAATCAAGTTGATAAGACACGATCTACCCTACGCAAAGCCATGCTAGCTCTCCCTAATTAGAGAGAGCCCGAATTGTGCGTGTTGCTCCCTAATTAGGCCATGGGTTTCCAAAAGCTCATATACCCTATTCCCAAGGCAGCAGACATTTGAGATCAGAGTTTTCCTTCTCCTAGGTGAGCTGCCAACCACGGCTGACGAGCCCCATCCGCCCGAAGCGACTGGTGCCCATAACCTGACTTTGTCCCCTCATCTGTCAGCAGAAACGGTTCCGCCGGGCTTAGTAGCTAAGCCACACGTGAAGGCCAGGAGCCGGACTTGGTTGCCAGAGGCTATTTGAGATGCACGCCATTGGGAGCATTTATTAGGTAGTGGGAGTTTGTCCCCATTACCACCCCCAGCCATAACAACCTTAAGGAACCTTACCCTGTGTTAAGGGGCAACTTACAGGAGACTATTAACCTTTGGGAATGTAGGAGGAAACCGGACCACCCACGCAGTGACAGAGAGACGTAGGCATGGACAGCATCCGAGTGCAGGGACGAACCTGTGTCCTGGTAACCGTTGTAGTGTGAGAGAACTTCATACTGGGTTTGTAAACATCGTCGATTTTTTACCTTAAAATGGGGAGCTGAACTGATCTTAAATGAAAGGATTTGCATCACAGCCTAGGATGGAATCACCAATGCCGTTGAGTAGACAACTCTACAAAAAGTAGTGGATATGGTCCAGTCCATCATGAGCAAGGCCTCACCCTCCACTGAGCACATCTACATGAAGTGTTGTAACAGGAAAGCAGAATCCATCATCAGGGGCCGCCGCCACCCGGGACACAGGAGATTAGTGTGAAAACTTAAAGCACACGGTATTGGGGTTATGGTATTGATGTGGATAGAGAATTGGTTGGCAGACAGGAAGCAAAGAGTGGGAATAAACGGGACCTTTTCAGAATGGCAGGCGGTGACTAGTGGGGTACCGCAAGGCTCAGTGCTGGGACCCCAGTTGTTTACAATATATATTAATGACTTGGATGAGGGAATTAAATGCAGCATCTCCAAGTTTGCGGATGACACGAAGCTGGGCGGCAGTGTTAGCTGTGAGGAGGATGCTAAGAGGATGCAGGGTGACTTGGATAGGTTGGGTGAGTGGGCAAATTCATGGCAGATGCAATTTAATGTGGATAAATGTGAGGTTATCCACTTTGGTGGCAAAAACAGGAAAACAGATTATTATCTGAGTGTGGCTGATTAGGAAAAGGGGAGGTGCAACGAGACCTGGGTGTCATTATACACCAGTCATTGAAAGTGGGCATGCAGGTACAGCAGGTGGTGAAAAAGGCGAATGGTATGCTGGCATTCATAGCAAGAGGATTCGAGTACAGGAGCAGGGAGGTACTACTGCAGTTGTACAAGGCCTTGGTGAGACTACACCTGGAGTATTGTGTGCAGTTTTGGTCCCCTAATCTGAGGAAAGACACCCTTGCCATAGAGGGAGTACAAAGAAGGTTCACCAGATTGATTCCTGGGATGGCAGGACTTTATATGATGAAAGATTGGATCGACTAGGCTTATACTCACTGGAATTTAGAAGATTGAAGAGGGATCTTATTGAAATGTATAAAATTCTAAAGGGATTGGACAAGGTAGATGCAGGGAGATTGTTCCCGATGTTGGGGAAGTCCTGAACGAGGGGTCACAGTTTAAGGATAAAGGGGAAGCCTTTTAGGACTGAGATGAGGAAAAACTTCTTCACACAGAGAGTGGTGAATCTGTGGAATTCACTGCCACAGGAAACAGTTGAGGCCAGTTCATTGGCTATATTTAAGAGGGAGTTAGATATGGCCCTTGTGGCTAAAGGGATCAGGGGGTATGGAGAGAAGGCAGGTACAGGGTTCTGAGTTGGATGATCAGCCATGATCATACTGAATGGCGGTGCAGGCTCGAAGGGTCAAATGGCCTACTCCTGCACCTATTTTCTATGTTTCTATGTTTCTATGCTCTCTTCTCGCTGCTGTGAATACAGAAGCCTCAGAACACACACCACCAGGTTCAGGAACAGTTATTACCCCTCAACCATCAGGCTCTTGAAACATAGGGGGTAACTTCACTCAACTTCACTTGCCCCATCATTGAAATGTTCCCACAACCTTTAGACTCACTTTCAAGGACCCTTCATCACATGTTCTTGATATTTATCTATTTATGATTATTCAAGTCAAGTCAACTTTATTTATAAAGCACATTTAAAAGCAACCCATGTTGACCAAAGTGCTGTACGAACCATAACAGGTAGCTAAAATCGCAAATACAAGAAACACAGATATAAACAACAAAGGACACAGTTTATAGGCACAAAATAAACAACACATGAGCCTAGGCACAAGCCAAAAATCAGCCACAACAGGAAGATTCAAACGCTAGTGAATAAAGGTGAGTTTTGAGCCTGGATTTAAAAGAGTCAATGGAGGGGACAGATCTGATAGGGAGGGGAATGCTGTTCCGCAGTCTAGGGGCTACAACAGCAAAGGCGCGGTCACCCCTGAGCTTATATATAGATCACGGGTCAGCCAGGATCCCCAAGTCAGCCCACCTGAGGGACCTGGAAGTAGAATAAGGGGTGAGAAGGTCTGCGATGTAGGAGGGGGCCAGCCCATTTGGGGCTTTATAAACAAACAGGAGAACCATAAAATCAATTCTAAACTGTACTGGTAGCCAGTGGAGGGAGGCCAGGATAGGAGTAATATGGTCCCTCTTCCGCGCACCTGTCAGGAGCCTGGCTGCGGCATTCTGGACCAGCTACAGACGGGACAGGGACGGAGGACGAATCCCATTACACAGGGAGTTGGAGTAGTCCAAGCGGGAGGATATAAGGGCGTGGATGACTTTCTCGAGATCTTTGAAAGAGAGAAACGACTTGATTTCGGCAATAGTACGAAGCTGGAAAAAACTGGCTTTTACTACTGCATTAACTTGCTTGTCAAACTTAAAGGCGGAATCAAATATCACACCAAGGGATTTAATGTGGGGTTTGACAAGGGTGGACAGGTTACCAAGACTGTCGGTAATCACTTTGATGGAGTCAGGGGGACCAAATGGGACAACTTCAGACTTGCCTTCGTTCAGCTGTAAAAAGTTTTGTGCCATCCAACACTTTATGTCCTCAAGGCAGTTCATGAGGCTGACTAGATTTGACTGGTCGTTATTATTATTTCTTTCATTTTGTATTTGCACGTTTATTGCCTTTTGCAGACTAGTCGTCTGCCCCGCTGATGCAGCCTTTCATTGATTTTATTATGATTATTGTTCTGTTATGGACTTATCAAGTATGCCCGCAAGAAAATGAACCTCAGGGTTGTATATGCACTTTGTTAATAAATTTACTTTGAACTTTGAACTTGGATTTCTTGAAGAAATTCTACCTCAGTGGGTTGCATGACTTTGATGTGAGGGGTGAGTTTTTTACACAGAGAGCGGTCTGTGTCTGAAATGCACACTCACTGAGTGGTGGTAAAGGCCCATGTACGAGAGACTTTTATGAAATGTTTAGGTGGGCGCATGAATGTGAAGGAAATAGAAGGATGTCGACATCATGCAGGCAAAGAGGATTAGTTTAGTTGGAAATTTGATTACTAATTTATTTGGTCCATCACCACATTGAGTTCCTGTTCTATGGTCTAAAACGTGCTATTCACGTACCCCTCCCCCTGCACGGTCCCTTCCCTCCCTCCTCAACCCCTCCCATCTGAGGTGTCGAGCTTGCACCACGCTCCTCTTCCGCCTGGCGTGGGGACTCTGAGACCTGGTGGAGCCTTCTCATAACAGACAGACTGCGTTTTACAAATTCAACAGCTTGAGCTCGGCCCCCGAGCAATCTCCAGGCAAAAGACGGCTCGCACTTTGATGAAGCATTCAATTATGATTGCGTGGCAAGCGTCGAATCCTCGCGGGAGCCCAACTCCCCCACCCGCCAAACCCTGCATCCTTTCAGCGACTGCTTTCAGATGTACGGAGGGTCGGCAGACTCGTAAGAAATTCATGCCTTTCCCTTCCATCTGTCTAGAGAGCAGGCAGAAGGGAAAACAAAACTCTCACCCAAGTCAAATTAAATCTTGAGGTGGCTGGAAGACATTTTTGGTTGAGGGGTTGTCAAATGTTATTTGATAATAATTTAGCACTCTGAATATAAAGCTTACAGGTCTAATCCGGAGTTAATATCGTTTACTCACCCAGAGACCTATCTATATTATGTGGATACCTATGTTCTCAGTGGCCACTTTGTTAGGAACAGAAGTGGAACCCAATGTGGTCTTCTGCTGACGTAGCACATCCACTTCACGGTTGAGTTACTGTTGCCTTCCTCACTACATTACTTATTCAACTATTAAACTGACTGTAATTCCCAGATTTTGTTCTATTATCACGTGTTTCATTGTACCGTTGCCGCAAAGTTAACGAATTTCACGACATACGCTGGTGATGTGAGACCTGATTTTAATTCTGTCAGCTTGAACCAGTCTGGCCATTCTCCTGTGACCTCGCTCATTAATAAGGTGTTTTCACCCACAGAACTGCTGTTCACTGAATTTTTTTTTTTTGCACTATTCTCTGTAAGCTCCAGAGACATGAGAATCAGCAGTTTCTGAGACACTCAAATCAGCCGTCCGGCACCAAAATCACTTAGACCACACTTCTTCCCCATTCTGATGTTTGATCTGAATAACAGCTGAACCTCTTGACCACATCAGCATGCTTGAGTAGCTGCCACACGGCTGGCTGATTGGAAATCTGCATTAACTATCAGCTGTACCTAGTAAAGTGTATGTTTGGGCAAGCTACAGATTTAAACCCGAGCCTTGAATTTAAACCCCAACTACCCATGGCAGGCTTGCAATCTCCAGAAAACTTGGTCCCCTGGTGAGATGGCCAGATGATCTCAAATCAGCCCCAACTCCACAATCCTACTGTTGGTCATCCACTGGCAATCACCATTGTAACCTGCCTTCATCTATCAGCAGACCCATCCATTATTCAACCGGACGTCTCCTGCAATCATTTCTTTCTCCTTTAGCAATCATTTCATTCTCCCCGTGATCGTGTGGGTTTCCTCCAGGTGCTCTGGTTTCCTCCCACAGTCCAAAGACTTACCGGTTGGTAGGTTAATTAGTCATTGTAAATTTTCCCGTGATTAGGCCAAGGTTATATCGGGGAATTGCAGGGTAGCATGGCTTGAAGTGCTGGAAGGGCCTATTCTGCTCTGTATCTCATTAGATTAAAAAATAAATATTCATTTTCCTTCACCAATCATTTCATTCTCACTTACATCCCTGTAGTGAAGAAAGACGAGCCGGCTGGTGGCGTAGCGGCATCAGCGCCGGACTTTGGAGCAAAGGCTCCCGAGTTCGAATCCGGCCGGCTCCCTTGCACGCTTTCCATCGTGCTGGGTTGAGCGTCGAGCTAGCAACTCGGCCTCATAAAAATAAGAAAACCTGCTTAAAAAAAAAGCCGTCATGACAGCTTCCCGATGACTCTACTCGGAGTTAAGGGCTTTCTTCTTCTTCTTCTACAGAAGAAAGACAATCTTGAATCTTGACTGTCAGCCAAGCGGGCATTTCTTTGTTTGGATCTGGTAATTTTATAACCGCTTGATTATAGCGTTCGAGGAAGTTAAGGCACGATTCAAGTGAATCCTGCCTGGATTTTGTTTTGCCGGGGAGATTTGTGCTAGAATAGAATTTAGGATAGAAGTTTGGTTTCATTTGCCACATGTACAGAGAATCATGCAGTGAAATGTGTAATTTGCGCTAATGACCAGCATTGTGCTCGGGGTCGCCTGCAAGCTTCTGGCGCCAACATAGCCTGTCCACGACTCACCAAACCTGACCCATACATCTTTAAAATGTGGGAGGAAACTGGAAGACCCGGAAGAAACCTACACAGCCGCAGGGAGAATGTGCGAACCGGCAACAAACAAAGGCAGGAAATTGAATCTCAGTCACTGACACTGTAAAGCATTACGCTAGCCGCTATGGTGTTGTGCCACCCCCTCGATACTGCGCCGCACCGTACCAAACAGTACAGGGAACGGCAGATGTTGCAGTCTGGAGCAACACATGATCTGTAGGAGAAGAGAAAGTCTCGATGTCTTGGAAGGGACAAGAGAGGGCAGAGAAGATGGGCCTACCACCACAGTTCTGTTTATGGATCTTGGAGCAGAGGTGGATGGTGTTTGTGGCACCATTAGGTTAGAAGGGAGACCTCCTGATGTGATGAGATGCGTAACTGTCCAAGGATAGTAGCCTGGTGTTTATGGGTGAAACCATGGCCCAGGCAGAGACAAAAATATTTCTTGCCTCGGTGGATTATAACTTCCCAGCTGAAGACACAGTACTGTGCAATAGTCTTAGTTATAGTCTGCCTAAGACTTTACACAGTCTTAATGGGATCCTAAACCCCCTTTTATTCTCTCTCCCATTCCCATCAAATCTCGCCAGGTTCTACTGGGGGCTGTTTGCAGAGACTAATTAACGCACCAACCCGCACCCCTTTGGGACGTGGGAGAAACCAGAAACCCAGCCACAAAATATTCCTCTCTTAGCATCAGTCGATTTCGAAGATTAACTCTCCGCTGAGCGAAACTATTCCTCGGTTGTCTCATTTCTTCCCCAGACGTTTTTCCAGCTGTTTGCTGGGGTGTCCATATCAACCAAGCACGATTCGATGTCATTCCATGGGCATTCGGGGTACGCAAGGTGCATATTATTTCCAGTACAAAAGCATAAAGGAAATAGTTGTTAATCGGATCAGATGCAGCTTAAAAAGCACAATAAGATAAAGGAAACAATGATAATAATAAAAACACAATCAATATAAGGACATAAGGCAGCTTACATATTTTGATTGTATGTCCTTAAAGTGACGCTCGGCTGTACGTTAGGTCGCTGAGAGGAAACAAAAAAGTAGTGGTGGCTGGGGTGTGTTAGTGGGTGGAGGTGTTGATCAGCCTTACTGCTTGGGGAAAGTAACTGTTTTTGAGTCTGGTGATCCTGGTGTGGATGCTACGTAGCCTCCTCCCTGATGGGAGCGGGGCAAACAGACTGTGAGCAGGGTGGGCACCTCAGTGGGCACACAGTGTCCTTGACGGTGGGTAGACTGGTGCCAGTGGTTCGTCGGACAGCTTTGACTGCCCATTGTGGAGTCCTCCTGAGCGCCGCAGTGCAGTTTCCGTACCGAGCGGTGATGCAGCCTGTTAGGATGCTCTCCACTGTACACCTGTAGAATGACATGAGTACTGATGTACAACATCCAGCTCATTTCTGCCTCCTGAGAAAATAGACGTGGTGACCTTTCCTGACTGTGTGGGTTGTATCTGGCAGTGTACGGGGGCTCAAGGTTATATTGTTCAGTCCGGAGGATGGTGCCAGATTGGGACCTCTGAGGAGGCAGATCCTAAATATATATATTTGCCAACCCACCACAGTTCTGAACTCCAGCCTCCGTAAATCCACCTCTCGTTGAATCAGTCACCTTCTGACCCCGCACCTCAATTATTTTAGACTCTCACTAACACTCCCCCCCACAACTCATTCCTGACCCCTGTGACCAGATCTCTCCTCCCACACACCGACAATCGAGGTAACCGTCCCCATTGCCCTGATATACCCATCCCAACCAGACCTTCGTCTCCCGCCACTCCCACTTTCTCTTTGCCAAAATGTACACGCTCGTTGCTTTGCATTCAGGGCACGCTGAAATTGACAGCCAAAAGATGGATGTTGTTAAAACACTAATCTAGCAAAATGATATACCAGAGATTCTGTAGGTGCCTGAAACCTTGAGCAACACACACAAAATGCTGGAGGAACTCAGCAAGTCAGGCAACGTCTATTGAGAGGAATGAACAGTCTGAGACTCTTCATCAGGGTGAAGGGTCTTGGGCCGAGACGGTGACTCTTTATATTCCTCCTGCCTGTCTTGCTGAGTTCCTCCAGCATTTTGTGCATGTGTTCCTCTTGCACAGTAGAATTTTTAGAAAAAAATCCCTTCGATATGTCTTGCTGGATCTTACATCAAGAGAATTTAGATTATGAGAACACTCAGTCCTCGTTTATTGTCATTTAGAAATGCATACATGCATTAAGAAATGATACAACGTTTCTCCAGAGTGATATCACAGAAAACAGGACAAACCAAAGACTAACACTGACAGAACCACATCATTATAACATATAGTTACAGCAGTGCAAAGCAATACCATAATTTGATGAAGAACAAACCATGGGCACGGTAAAAAAATAGTCTCAAAGTCCCCGAGTCGATCGACTCCCGAGTCCCCGATAGCGGCGGCAAAAGGGAGAAACTCCCTGCCATAAACCTCCAGTTACCGTCAACTTGCCGATACCTTGGAAGCAGCCGACCACAGCCGACACTGAGTCCATCCGTCCGAAAACTTCGAGCCTCCGACCAGCCCCTCTGACACAGCCTCCCGAGCACCATCCTCTGCCGAGCGCCTTTGACCTCGCCCCGGCGGCTGAAACAAGCAAAGCCGAGGATTTCGGGGCCTTCTGCTCCGGAGATTCCGGTTACCACACAGTAGCAGCAGCAGTGAAGATCTGAGGTTGTTGATAGACTATTGCTATCACATAACAAGAAATAAAGCACAATATGTGCCATTAACTTTGACACAAGTGAAAATTATAGAAGTTCAATATCTTTAGCCACAAGAGCAAAGTAAATATTATACCCAATAAACCAGAGATGGTGGATATTAATCAGCAATGTGTAAATTTAATGCAAGAATGTCTTCATATAAAAAGCATGATCAATTCAAAAATAATCTATCAAGCACTTTCAGCGTTGATTCAAGAGTTCCACGACATTGGGGTTGAACAGTCTCGTTTCTTTCACTACTGTCAGCCACGCAGGTCCCAGGTGAAGACTCAGGGATACAGTTGTACTCAGATGCAGGATTCTTTATTGCTGTTTCCGTAACAATTTTGATTTTACCAGTCAGGGTTGTTGGCCCTAAGCTGAACCCCAAAACCTGGAGGACCGGTGGACCGCTCTTAGTCTGGCCTCTGCCCTTTGACCTGTTTGGCATGAGTGACCCTACCAAGAGCCAAAGCACAAGGCCCTGACTCCAGCCAACACAGCTCTCCGGGTCATTGAGGCACACAAGCCTCCAAACCCTACGACAAGGTTGTGGTCCTCTTACTGACACGATGAAGGAAGCCATGACTACCGCCAGAGTTGGAGGACCTTCATTGCAGCCCTAAACGCCAGCGGTGTAATGGTCAAAAGGGACAGAGAGAGAGACTTTTCTTGGAGTAATAGCTCAGTAGCATTGTAGTTATCTTAGCTCCTCCTGCCACTGTCTGTAAAGGGTTTGTGCATTCTCTCCATAACAGTGTAAGTGGGTTTCCTCCGGGTGCTCTGGTTTCCTCCCACATTCTTAAGACCTATCCACCCAGACTCAAGGCTGTAATTGCTGCCAAAGGTGCATTTACTAAATACTGATTTGAAGGGGGTGAGTAATTATGCAATCAATTATTTTGTGTTTAATAATTGTAATTTAGATAGATAGATACTTTATTGATCCCAAAGTAAATTAGTGTCACAGCAGCATTACAAGTGCACAGGTATACAAATATTAGAAGAGAAGTGAGAAAGAATAAGAAGTAAGTTACCTCAAATGGTCTAACAGGAGCTTTCCTGGCTGAAGGTTGACTCATTACAGAGCCTAACGGCCGAGGGTAAGAATGACCTCATATAGCGCTCTTTGGAGCAGTGCAGTTGTCTTAGTCTATTACTGAAAGTGCTCCTCTGTTCAGCCAAGATGGCATGCAGAGGGTGAGAAACATTGTCCAGAATTGCCAGGATTTTCCATAGGGTCCTTTGTTCTACCACAGCCTCCAGTGTGTCCAGTTTGATTCCTATAACAGAGCCAGCCTTTCGAATCAGTTTATTGAGCCTGTTGGCATCACCTGTGTTAATGCCATTGCCCCAGCACACCACCGCGTAGAAGATTGTACTGGCGACATCAGACTGGTAGAACATGTGACGGAGAGGCCTGCATACTCCAAAGAACCTCAGTCTCCTCAGGAAGTAGAGGTGACTCTGACCCTTCTTGTACACAGCCTCTGTGTTGGTGCTCCACTCAAGTCTGTCATCCAGGTGCATCCCCGGGTACTTGTAGGTCCTCACCACATCCACGTCCTCTCCATCAATAGTACCAGGGAGCAGTGTAGGCTTAGTCTTCCTAAAGTCCATCACCATCTCCTTTGTCTTACTGATGTTGAGCTGCAGATGATTCAGCTTGCACCATTCCACCAGGGCCCTGTATTTATGCTCCCATCCTCCCCTCATACATCCAACTATTGCTGAGTCATCAGAGCATTTGTGCAGATGACATGACTCAGTATTGTGACTAAGTCCAAGGTATGCAGGTTAAACAGGAAGGGAGCTAATACAGTCCCTTGTGGGGTCCCCGGTGCTGCTTATAGCCATGTCTGACACACAGCTCTGAGGCCACATAATCTGTGGTCTGCCAGTCAGTCCATTATCCAGGATAGAATGGATGTGCCAACCTGCATTGAATGGAGCTTCTCCCCCAGCAGTGAGGCTCTATGTTATTGAAGGCACTTGAGAAATCAAAACACATGGTCCTCACAGAGCTGCCCTGCTTATCCAAATGGGAGTCAGCTCTGTTCAACAGGTAGATGGCAACATCATTGACACCAGTGTGCTCCTGCTAGGCAGACTGCAGGGGATCGAGGGTTGGAGGTGCCAGGACCAGCCTCTCGAGGGTCTTCACGATGTGCGAAGTCAGAGACACTGGACGGTAGTCATTCAAGACTTTTAATTGGCCCTTCTGGGGTACTGAGACCACACATGATGTTTCCCACACAGTCGGGACCCTTTCCAGGCTGAGACTCAGGTTAAAAAAGCACTGAAAAATTCCACCCAGCTGCTCAACATACCCCTTCAGGAGCTTGGGGTTCACACCGTCCGGTCCCAATGCTTTGCCGTGTCTGAGCTTCCCCAGAGTCTTCCTCACCGGCTCAGTCGTGAAGGCGATTCCGTGGTGACTGGGGACTTTGTGGAAGGTGCGGGCTGGGGGAGGTATTGCCAGCCCGTGAAACATCCCAGAATTGATTGTGGGTCGGTGCCAAGCATAAAACACAGGACAATACTGTATCAGACAACACAATAGCAACCAGCAATTCACAAGACAATAGTGCAAACATCCATGAGTAAGCAACAATTAGCAGAACGGTCACATGTGCAAATGTCAATAATCAAACTTAAATAAATGTGAACATATGAGCAACATCATCACCATCATTATGTGCCGTGTTGTATGATATCATCATTACGTGCCGTGTTGTATGACACGGGTGAACACGGTCTTTCCATGACCATGACTGTCCTTCGGCAAATTTTTCTACAGAAGTGGTTTGCCATCGCCTTCTCCTGGGCAGTGTCTTTACAAGACAGGTGACCCCAGCCATTATCAATACTCTTCAGAGATTGTCTGCCTGGTGTCAGTGGTCGCATAACCAGGACTTGTGATCTGCACCGGCTGCTCATACGACCATCCACCACCTGCTCCCATGGATTCACGTGACCCTGATCAGGGGGCTAAACAGGTGCTACACCTCGCCCAAGGGTGACCTGCAGGCTAGCGGAGGGAAGGAGCACCTTACACCTCCTTTGGTAGAGACGTATCTCCACCCCACCAATATATGAACAAGTTCAATAATTGTCAACAGAACAAGGACATCAGGAAAGACCACTTAACAGATATTGTGCAGGGACAGTTAGGGGATTACACCTGAGTGAGTTTTGTTGAGAAGCTGGATAGCTACAGGAAAGAAGCTTTGGAGGTGACATGTGGTCCTGTTATGGTAAGTAGGGTTTTCATCGTAATTGTACCTCCCCCAACTTGTGCACATGACAACGAACTCAACTTGGGGAAATTGCCAACATACATTGAAAGAGATAGAATATGATTACGGTTCACTTTTGAAGTGCCGTCAATATTGCAAGGAAGGAAACATGTCAAACAGCTTGGGGCACAAGGAACTGCTCCAGACAGTAACACGAGACTGATTAGATCAGGGATTCCTGACCTTTTCTATGCCATGGATCCCTACCACTAACCAAGGGGTCCGTAGACCCAAGTTGAGAACCACTGGATCAGATAATCTCTAGTCCTGATGAAATGTCTCAGTCTACAACATAAGGTTTATTCACCTCCATTGATGCTGCCTGACCCGTTGAGTATTTGTGTGTGTGTGTGTGTGTGTGTGTGTGTTCCGGATTATCTCCATGTAGATCAGGGTTTCCCAACCTTTTGTATGTCTATGGAGCACTCCCATTAACCGAGGGGTCCGTGGACCTGAGGCTGGGAAAACCCTGATGTTGAGGGGGTCATCTGAGAAATTGGAAATAATTATTCTTCCCATTCTTTACATCAGGCGGAGAGAGCAGACAGGTCTAATCTGGTACTGGGTGGTGGGGTGAGGGCTCCTCTCTCTCAAAGGACCATCAGCCTCCCGATACACTGTCTGGTCTCGATTGTTTTCAATCCCGGGTTCCTTGGGGAGTTCAGGAATGAGTGAGAGACTTTGATTCTTCATGGTAATTTATTTTAAAGTTTAAACAAAAATACAAAATAACAAGGCGGATGAGAGATGAGAAATTAAAGGACTCAATATAAAAACATGGCTCTTTTGAGAAGGTATCACCTTTATAATCTAAATAACGGAAATTCCTTAGATAAGAATATACCAATCAACAGTTGCACAATCATATCATGGGGGAAATGAGCTAACACTTAGCCAAATAACAAAAAAAGCAAAGGTATATGTAACTGCTATATCATCTTCTGCCTGTAAGTGGGGACAAACCAGATTCTGTGACAGATATGAGTTTGTTAAAGATACAAATTGTGTCAGTAAAAATGAAACTAAGATTAAAAGCACAATTTTATTCTTGCATTCATTCAACTAATATATTATAAAAAGTGCTTAAAAAAAAATGACTGATTCCTTGTGTATCCCCCCATCGATGGATGTGCTTTTGATTAAGATCCACCACACGTGGACTGGACCCAGCCCCACAGATCAATCATCTTGGTGCTCCTCTGTCTGACATAAGGTGTAATTGATCACATGACAACTGGATAAAGAGAGCAAGCTGTCCATCCAGAAAAGGCATCCAGTCAATCTTATCTCCCTGAAAAAAAAAGAAGGAAATGTTGGAAAAATAGCTTTCAAGCCAGGCCTAATTAATCAGATGTTCACCCTCATAAGTATGCAAAAGATTTGAGCCCTGTTTGTTGACCTTTAATGTTCAAGGAAGTCAATATCTGTCTTCTGGTAGTTAGCTACACAGGGGGCTGCTGAATGTTAATAGCATTTTGTTTATTCCTTGCATGCTGAGTCCAGAGTTTAGATCATTAGTGGCCAGATGAAGTCAGATCCTGCCTCAAACTTCTTAATTACTCATGCAGGGTACAATGCCTGACTTTCTACAGGAGTGAGATATACCAGCTAGCTGAGTGGTGTCACAGCAACAACTGTGCACTCAATGTCAGTACGACTAAAGAATTGATTGTGGACTTCAGAAAGGATAAGATGAGGGAACATGAACCACTTCCACTTCTCATAGGAGTGGAAAGAGTAGCAATTTCAAGTTCCTAGGTGTCAATATCTCTGAGGATCTAACCTGGACCCAAAATATTGATGCAGCTATAGAGAAGGCAAGACAGTGACTATATTTCAATAGGAGATTGAGAAGATTTGGTTTGACAACAAAAACACTTGAAAATATCAACAGATGGAGCGTAGAAGAATGAGAGGAGATTTGATAGAGGTATATAAAATTATGATGGGTATAGATAGAGTGAATGCAAGCAGGCTTTTTCTACTGAGGTTAGGGGAGAAAAAAAACCAGAGGACATGGGTTAAGGGTGAGGGGGGAAAGTTTAAAGGGAACATTGGGGGGGGGGTCTTCTTCACACAGAGAGTGGTGGGAGTGTGGAATGAGCTGCCAGATGAAGTGGTAAATGAGGGCTCACTTTTAACATTTAAGAAAAACTTGGACAGGTACACAGATGAGAGGTGTATGAAGGGATATGGTCCAGGAGCAGGTCAGTGGGACTAGGCAGAAAAATTAGTCAGCACAGCCAAGAAGGGCCAAAAGGCCTGTTTCTGTGCTGTAATGTTTTATGGTTCTATGGTTCTATGTACCATGGAGAGCATTCTAACTGGCTGCATCACTGTCTGGTATGGAGGGGAGAGGTGGGGGCTTCTGCACAGGATCGAAATAAGCTGCAGAGAGTTGTAAACTCAGTCAGCTCCATCATGGGCACCAGCCTCCCCAGCATCCAGGGCGTTGTCAGGGACCAAAGCTTCAAAAAGGCGGCGTCCATCATTAACAACCCCCATCACCCCAGCTCATGCCCTCTTCTCATTGCTACCATCAGGAAGGAGGTACAGGAGCCTGAAGGTACACACTCAACAACTAATTTTATACATATACTTAATGTAATTTGTGGTTTTTCCCTCTGTATTGCATTGTACTGCTTCCACAAGGTGAGCAAATTTCAGACGTATGCCAATGATATTAAACCTGATACTGATTCTGTTTCTAATTCTACACCATCACGCACATAAGCCTCCACACCATGGGGCCGTATGATATGGGAGCAGAATTAGGCCATTTGGCCCATCGAGTCTGCTCCACCATTTCATCATGGCTGATCCACTTTCCCTCTCAGCCCCAATCTCCTGCCTTCTCCCCGTATCCCTTCATGCCCTGACCGATCAAGAGTCTATCAACCTCTGCCTTAAATGACTTGGCCTCCACAGTCGCCTGTGGCAACGGATTCCACAGATTCACCACTCTCTGGCTAAAGAAATGTCACCATCGAGGACATCTTCGGAAGGTGGTGCCTGAAGATGGTGGCATCCATCAACATAGAAACATAGAAAATAGGTGCAGGAGTAGGCCATTCGGTCCTTCGAGCCTGCACCGCCATTCAGTATGATCATGGCTGATCATCCAGCTCAGAACCCTGTACCTGCCTTCTCTCCATACCCCCTGATCCCTTTAGCCACAAGGGCCATATCTAACTCCCTCTTAAATATAGCCAATGAACTGGCCTCAACTGTTTCCTGTGGCAGAGAATTCCACAGATTCACCACTCTCTGTGTGAAGAAGTTTTTCCTCATCTCGGTCCTAAAAGGCTTCCCCTTTATCCTCAAACTGTGACCCCTCGTTCTGGACTTCCCCAACTTCGGGAACAATCTTCCTGCATCTAGTTTGTCCAATCCCTTTAGGATTTTATACGTTTCAACATGAACCTTTGCCATCCAGGTCATGCCCTCTTCTCATTGCCACCACCATAGAAACATAGAAAACCTACAGCGCAATACAGGCCCTTCAGCCCACAAAGCTGTGCCAAACATGTCCTTACCTTAGAAATTACCTAGGGTTACCCATAGTCCTCTATTTTTCTAAGCTCCATGTACCTGTCCAGGAGTTTCTTAAAAGACCCTATCGTAACCGCCTCCACCATCGTCGCCGGCAGCCCGTTCCAGTGATTTATATTAACTTATTAACACAAGAAAATCTGCAGTTGCTGGAAATCTAGAGCAACACACACGATATGTTGGAGGAACTCAGCAGGTCAGGCAGCACCTATGGAGCGGAATAGAGAGTCAATGTTTTGGGTCAAGACCCTTCATCAAGACTGGAAAACAAGGGGGCAAAATCCAGGAGAAGGAGATGAGGGGGAGGGGTAGGAGCATAAGCTGAGAGATGATAGGTGAACAACCAACACACATCAAAGTTGCTGGTGAACGCAGCAGGCCAGGCAGCATCTCTAGGAAGAGGTACAGTCGACGTTTCGGGCTGAGACCCTTCGTCAGGACTAACTGAAGGAAGAGCTAGTAAGAGATTTGAAAGTGGGAGGGGGAGGGGGAGATCCGAAATGATAGGAGAAGACAGGAGGGGGAGGGATGGAGCCAAGAGCTGGACAGGTGATTGGCAAAAGGGGATATGAGAGGATCATGGGACAGGAGGCCCAGGGAGAAGGAAAAGGGGGAGGGGGGGAAAACCCAGAGGATGGGAAAGGGGTATAGTGAGAGGGACAGAGGGAGAAACAGGAGAGAGAGAAAAAGAATGTGTGTATATAAATAAATAATGGATGGGGTACGAGGGGGAGGTGGAGCATTAGCAGAAGTTTGAGAAGTCAATGTTCATGCCATCAGGTTGGAGGCTACCCAGACGGAATATAAGGTGTTGTTCCTCCAACCTGAGTGTGGCTTCATCTTTACAGTAGAGGAGGCCGTGGATAGACATATCAGAATGGGAATGGGACGTGGAATTAAAATGTGTGGCCACTGGGAGATCCTGCTTTCTCTGGCGAACAGAGCATAGGTGAAGCCAGGTAAGGGGAAAGGTGAGGGAGGAGGGGTTAAAGTGAGAAGCTGCAAGGTGATTGGTGGAAAAGGCTGATGAAGAAGGAATCTGATAGGAGAGGAGAATGGACCATGGGAGAAAGGGAAGGAGGAGAGGCACCAGGGGAGAAGAGAAGGTGCAAGAGGATCACCAGAAATAGGGAATGGAAAAAGAGAGGAGGGAGAGGAGAGAAATTAATGAAAGTTAGGGAATTTGAGGTTCATGCCATCAGGTGAGAGTATAAGATGTTGCTCCTACAACCTGAGTTGGCAGTAGAGGAGGCCGTGGACAGACAAGGGAAGTTGAATTAAAATGGGTAGCCAACTGGAGATCTTGCCTTTAGTGGCGGAGAGAGCGAAGATGCTCGACAAAGTTCTTCCACCCTTTCCTTATCGCTAATACCCTCTAATCCAGGCAGCATCCTGGGTGAACCACTTCTGCACAAAGTTGCACGATGAGGTAAGTAGAAGCAGTCTGTCCTCCCTCAGGTTGGGTGAGACTCGAACTGGAAGTCATAGGTTTAGGCTGAAAGGTAAGAGACTGAAGGGAAGCTTAGGGGGATCTTCAGAGGATGATGCAAGTGCGGAACAAGCTGAAGTTAAGGATCACCATTTGAATGCAAGCCCTCTCTTGCGTTAAGGAGACAGGCAGGACTACTGAGTGTCCGGGGAGGAAGAGGTGAGACTGAATGGGAAATGGAAAACTTTACATACTGCACTGCTGGGCGTTTAAGATGGTGAATGGGGTTCTTACCAATTCATCATTAACCCTTGTACGTTTGCCCTCATTTATATCTTCTTCCTTGCCCAGGTGGAACTAACAGGCAGCAGCATCTTCGACTACATTCACCCCGGCGATCACGTTGAGGTGGCGGAGCAGCTGGGTCTGAAACTGCCGAGCAGCCGCGGTCACAGCTCCCAGGCCCCTGCCGAGGACGGGGCAAGTTCAACGTCTTCCTCCTCACTGGCCGAGACCCCCGAGCCAGGTAAGTGGGAGGGCAAGGGAGGGCCCACCCGCGGGCAAAGGGGAGAGGGTTGGTCGGACTCGAGGACGGGGCTGGGAACTTGTTGCCCACCGACTCTCTAGGTCTCCATCACAGACACAAGTCCCCGTACCATCAGGGATATCTTCAAAATGGAGAAGGTGGCATCCATCATTAAGGAACTTCATCATCCTGGATATTATAAATTACTATGATTGCGCATTGCACATTTAGGTGGAGACGTAACAAAGATTTTTGCTCCTCATGTATGTGAAGGATGTAAGAAATAAAGTCAATTCAATTCAGTGTCCACTTCTCATTATTACCACCAATAACACTGGACAGCAAAGTGTTGCTTCTCCTGAATTTTCTTTTATTTGTCTATGATAGACCACCTGAAGCTGGACACAAATATAATATCAGACTACTTGTATGACATAGGAATTTGGAGAAACAGGAAATTAACTTTTTTTCAATATAATGCATTTAATTGCAAAACAGTGCTGACACTTTACAATAGTTCCACTAAGCTAAAAATGCTTTGTTGCTGATTTTCATTTGTACTCAGTGTCTGAGGCTTCTCGCTTAAGTGTCCAACAATAATCAGCCAACATTGATGGATTCCAGTTGCCCTTATACCGTTTCTCCATGACCTGGTGAAACCTTTCACCGTGCTCATCACTGACAGCACCAAGATTTGTGGGGAAAAATCTAAATGGGAAACAGAAAATGAATCTTTAGTGACATGTTACACTTCATGGTTTTGTGTGCTTGAAGCATGTTGTCAACCAGCTGTACGTAGTTTGGTGCTCTGTAGTTGCCAAGAAAATTTTCAACAACATCCTTGAAAGCTTTCCATGTGATTTTCTCCAGTCCCACTAGATGTTCTTCAAACTGCCTATCATTGATGACCTGTTTGACTAGTGGACCAACAAAAGTGCCTTCCTTAATGTTCTTCCTTCTGACTTGAATAATGAATTGAAATAACAAATCAAGGCGATTTTTTTTTTGAAAATGGTGTTCATGATCAGCAGCCCAAAATTCATAAGATACGCCCAAAAGTATTCTAGCCAGCTGGTGGTGTAATGCCAATGGCACCGGACTTTGAAGCGAGTGGTCCTGAGTTCGAATCCAGCCAGCTCCTTGCACGCTTTCCATCTGGGCTGGGTTGAGCGTCGAGCTAGCAACTCGGCCTCGTAAAAACAGTCAAATGCTACAGAAATAGCAAAAGTGCTGCCCGCATGTGAAGGGGAACAACAACAGCAACAAAAGTATTCAAGAAACAAAGTCTTTGCTGCCCAGTTGTGGAGTCCGAAGATGTGCAGTTAGGACTAATTCAGTAAGATATGGTTCAACAGGTTCAATAGGTACATTTAATGTCAGAGAAATGTATACAATATACATCCTGAAATTCTTTTTCTTCGCAAACATCCACGAAAACAGAGGAGTGCCCCAAAGAATGAATGACAGTTAAATGTTAGAACCCCCCCTGCTCCCCCCCGACGCACAAGCAGCAGCGAGACAACAACACTCCCACCAGCAAAAAAAAGCATCGCACCCCCCCCCACTGAGCACTCCAGCGTGCAGCAAAGCATTAATAAAGACACAGACTTGCAGTACCCCAAAGATTACTCGTTCACCCAGTAATTTGACATACCACACATAAGGGAGAAAGAGGTATCCCCATTTCACAGTGAGAGGGGAGACATAACAAATGACTCACTGACTTACGATGTTAAAAGTCTGTTGCGTCGCTTTTTCCGAGCTCTGTACCCAGAGAGTTGGCCCCAGAAAGGAGCAGCTCTCCGGACACACAGCCCCCGGCAGCGAACCCGCTGCTCCCGACGTTCCGTGTTCTCCCACGATGCTTCAGGCACGGGCACCGGCCTAGAATCCGCCCGTCTCCGCTGTCACGAAAATCCGGCATCCTGAGGGCACGCTAGTCTTGCAGGCCGCGTCCTTGGGATATCAAAAAGCGGCCGGTCGTGAGGCCCTGAGATCAGGTCCCATTCCCGCAAAGAGCCGACATCAGAGTGTAACTCCAGGCCAGGGTTGTCAAAAGAACCTTGAAAAGGGAAAAAAAGAGACATCAAAAATATGGGTATGCTATGTGAAGCACCTTCAATAACTCCAAAAGACTGAAGTTGGGTAAAATACTGAAAGGCTTTTATTCGTTGTACAATACGACCTCCATGATGAGTGTTTGCCCCTGGACTGAGGGGGAGGGGCAAGGCGAACACCTTTATACAGGACTCTGTGGGAGGAGCCACAGAGGCAGTCAGCAGAGGGGTGTCCAGACAGGTAACCGAGTTACAACATATATATGGTTTGCCACACTACGTTGGTGCCAGAAGTGTGGTGACACTTCTCACAATTCTCACTGATTTGATTTAAGGCAAACGATGCATTTCACTGTATGTTTCAACGTACAAGTGACAAATCTGTTTCTTCATCCTTATCCTCCCCTTCGCCATCAGATTTCTGAACGGTCCATGAACGCTAATTCACAATTTTGCTTTTTTTTACACTATTTATTTATCTTTGATGGTCTAACTGTAATACGGCCATTTCGATGTATTGCCCTGTACTGTTGCTGCAAAACAACAAATTTCACTTCCTGTGTCGCTGATATTAAACCCAGTTCTAATTCTGCCCGTCTGGGTGAAAGGATATGTCCTCCTCTCCCTTTCAAATCCAACTTAATCCATGCCCCCTTGCTTTTGAACCCTTGGATGCTGAGATACATCCTAAGATGCATTGGGACACATCATCAATGGGGTCGTCGGGTGTTTTGGGTCTTCCAACATCTGACACTGTCGCCCAGGTGACCCATCCAGGGTTGGTCAGGCCCTGGCCTGGGTCCCCAGGTCGCACCTCTTGGTCCTCAGCCACCTGGAGGCTCTGTGTTGATCCTGAAGGCTCTTTTCTTTGCAGCCCCATAATTCCCAGGAGACAGTAGGTTCTACACAGCGAGCAGCCAGCAGAACCCCTAAACCCACCTCTACAGGCATGAAAGGAGTGCCCCCCCCTTATTCCATAAACTACCTCGACCGCCAATAACTTTATTGTTAAGGCATCCATTAGTCTTGCGAGACCATGGATCTGTGCCTGGAAAATCTTCACTCTCTAGGGCGCAGGCCTGGGCAAGGTTGTATGGAAGACCAGCAGTTGCCCATGCTGCAAGTCTCCCCTCTCCACGACACCGATGTTGTCCAAGGGAAGTGCATTAGGACCCATACAGCTTGGCACCGGTGTTGTCACAGAGCAATGTGTGGTTAAGTGCCTTGCTCAAGGACACAACACGCTGCCTCGGCTGGGGCTCGAACTCACGACCTTCAGATCTCTAGTCCAATGCCTTAACCACTTGGCCACATGCCCACAATAATTTTATACACCTCAATTAATTCTCCCTCTGTCCCATACAAGATCAATCCCGGGAGCAGCACGGTAGTGTAAGGCTCTATAGCATTAACTGAGAGATCAGTTTACTTCTCGCCATCTACCTGTTTTTCTGCCGGTATTGTATTTTCTGTTGTGGTTTTATTGTGGTATACTGTCACGTGGGTTGGGGTGTGGCAGAAGTAAATGAGTATAGTTACGTATTCTCTCTTGGTCTTTCGGTAAATTTAGTCTGGTGTAGTTAGAGGCAGAGGTGAGTTGGGGTGATATTTTTCGTTGACCACTTTGCTTAAGTATGCTAATTGGGACGTTATTATTGAAAAACTATTACGCCTTAATTCGTGACATTGCTAGTTTTAATTTCATTAGCTTTTTTATCGCAATGAGATTTATTCGTCTTTCCTGGTTTCTTAAACACACTCGTTAGAACTTTCAGAACTTTGTTATCGAGGATAGCGCATCACACAGTGCTAACCCACTGTGTGAAGTCTCTGAGCTGCTTTTTGTTTGTGAGTTTGCACGTCCCCCTCCGTGACAGCACAGCTTTCCTTCAGACGCTCCGGTTCCCTCCACACATTCCTGAGGTGTTAGCGGCGGCTTAGCGTCAGAGACAGGCTCAAAACGCCAGAGCAACTCAGCAGGTCAGGCAGCACCTACGGAGGTGAATAAACGGCCGGCGCTCCGAGCCGAGGCCCTTCTTCAGGAGCGTTGGGAAGTCGTGGGCACTGGAGGCGTGTGGAGACACTTGCAGGCCCTCAGTGCAAACGACACGTTCTACTGCATGTTTCAATGTACGTGTGACGCGTGTGTGGGGATTGTTGCTCACTGCCGCTTGTGCGCAGGAGGGAGGGGAGCTGGGGCGGGGTGCTTTGTGATTCTTACGTTTAACTGCTGATCATTCTTTGGGGCACTTCTCTGTTTTCGTGGATGTTTGCCAAGAAAAAGAATTTCAGGATGTATATTGTATACATTTCTCCGACATTAAATTGGCCCTTTGAACCCTTGAAATAAAGCTGATCATTTTCTGTATCTTCATCCAAACTCTCCTCAGAACTGTTATCTATGTGAGTCTCCTCTGCACCGTCTCCAGTACTGTCACATCCCTCCTGTAATGAGGTGAATTGAACTGTAAATGGCACTTAATCAGCGCCCGTCTTTCATTCGAGCCTCCTTCCTTTTATATTCTATGACTTTGCCTACAAAGGGAAGAGTTCTCTGGAGCTTTTAAGCCACCAGTTGGCGTGTCCTACCTCGAAGGGTCTATGGACATAAACTTCAGGAGAGCTGATGTTGGCCAGCCTGAAACATCGACTCTTTATTCCTCTCCATAGATGCTGCCTGGCCTGCTGAGTTCCTTCAGCATTTTGTGTGTGTGTTGGTTTGGATTTCCAGCTTCTGCAGACTCTCTTGTGTCTATATTCAGCATTACTTTGTCCAACCCACCACTCTGTACCCTCTCACTTAGAGTACAGTTCTGTGCAAAAGTCTTAGGCACATACATGTAGCTGGGGTGCCAAAGATTTTTACACAAAACTGTAGTAATTTTATGTATTGCACTCTGTTGCCATGAAAAAAGAACAAATTTCATGATGCATGTGAGTGATGATGAACCTGATTCTGATCTGGGTCTCTGTTGTGGACTGAGAGTGGGAAGGGGACAGGAAGAGGGGAATCATGGTTGGGAAAAGGGGGAACGGAGAGGGAAGCAGAGAGACGGTCTGTAATGATCAATAAACCAGATGTTTGGAATCAAATGACCCTGCCTGGTGTCTGTGGACTGGGTGTGTCCGCACCCGCCAAACTCCAACCCCTGGCACTCCTCCTCTGCCACCTGTCCCACACCCCTCCCTCGGCATTCCCGACATCCTTTGCTCCCACCAGATTTATAAACTCTCTCTCCGCTCCACGTTGACAAATACAATTTCTTAAGCTCTGTGGCTATAATGTACGTTGATATTTATTCCTGCAGTCAGCAGCAATAGCATGTCACCAGCAAATAGATAATGCTTTGAATGCAATGCCCCCACCCAATAGATATCCCCAGAACCCAGTAAGGGTTAACCGTCTCATCTCTGTGCTTCCCTGTGAGGTCTCAGCTCAAAGGTTTGGGAGGGAGGCTGGCTCGGGCAGAGAGCATATTCCTCTCAAACACCATTAGTTCACACTGAGTGTCAGGGGAATTAATTAGTTGAGATCACAAGGAATGCAAGAAAAGACAGAGGTTAACTGTTTGTGCTTAACGGAGAAATTAACTCTCAGAAACGAGGAAGGTAGGGCTATGATCCCCTATGATCCCCGCCCCCCCGCCACCTTTGAGAGTCACAGGTCAGACTTTCCCATCTGAACAACAGCCTTGGTATTTGTATTGATACTGGTTTATTATTGTCTCATGTACCAAGATAGGGTGAAAAGCTTCTCTTGCAAACTGTTCATACAGATCAGATCATCACACAGGGCACCGAGGCAGAGCAAAGTAGAACAGTAACAATGCAGAATAAACTGTAAAAGCCACCAAAGTTCAAAGTAAATTTTATTATCAGAGCACACATACGTCACCACATACAACCCTGAGATTCATTTCCCTGCGGGCATACTCAGCAAATCTATAGAATAGTAACTATAACAGGATCAATGAAAGATCAACCAGAGTGCAGAAGACAACAAACTGTGAAAATGCGAATATAAATAAATATCAATAAATAACAAGAACATGAGATAATGAGATAACGAGTCCTTAAAGTGTGATCATTGGTTATGGGAACATCTCAATGGATGGGCAAGTGAGTGAAGTTATCTCCTTTTGTTCAAGAGCCTGATGGTTGAGGGGTGGTAACTGTTTTTGAATCTGGTGGTGTGAGTGTTGAGGCTCTTGTACCTTCTACCTTCTACCAGAAAAGAACAGTGCAGGTAAATGATAAAGTGCAAGATCATAACCAAGTAGATTGTGAGGTTAAGAGTCCATCTTATTGTACCAGAGGTCCGTTCAATAGTTGATAACAGCAGAGTAGAAGGTGTCCTTGAGCCTGGTGGTATGTGCTTTTAGGCTTTTGTATTTTCTGCCCAATGAGAGAGGGGAGAAGAGAGAATGTCAGGGGGTGATAACGCCTTTGACGATGCTGGCTGCTTTACTGAGGCAGTGAGAAGAGTAGACAGAGTCCATGGAGGGGAGGTTGGTTCCCATGATGTGCTGAGCTGTGCCCTAGGAATTAATGCAACTGCAAGGCAGACATTCCCACCCTTGCCTCCGTGGGTCAAACTGGTCCCAGTACATGTTCTTTACATGAACCAAAGGCCATTTGTGGAAACCAGCCTTCCTCCGTGAACCCTGTCTATATATCTGGCTTCCTCAGTAAAACAGCCAGCATAATCAAGGACATTACCCACCTACCTAAGATATTCTCTCCACCCCACCAACCAGCCCACATCAGGAAGAGGGTACCAAATCCTGAAACCACCCACCACCAGGATCAAGGGCAGCTTCTATCCCACTGTTATCAGAGTCTTGAACGGACCTCTTGTACGATAAGATGGACTCTTGGCCTTACAATCTGCCTGGCTGTGATCTCGTGGAAGATTGTAACATGGAAACTGGTCCCTCACTCTCGTTTGTCGCAGGAGTGACCTCTCTCTCCATCGCTCGTGAGGGACAGAGAGCCCTGTCTGAGATACTAACGTATTGGGATGAACTCTAGATCACAGTCTCTTCAGGGGCTTTGCTATTACTTGCTTGGTGGGGGGAGTGGGGGGGGGGAAGTCGGTACTCCTGCTGTTGCTTGTGCGTGGGACGGGGAGGGGGCCTTTTGGGATGCCGATGTTTCTGTCATTCTTTGGGTTATTTTTCCTGTTTTGTAGATGTCTGTGAAGAGTAAGAATTTCAGGTTGAGTACTGAGTACATCCTCTGATATTAAGTTAATCCATTGACCCTTCGAACTTCTTCTGGGCCGGCTGGTGGCGCAACGACATCGGGGCCGGACCCGGGAGCGGAGGGTCCCGGGTTCGAAACCAGTCGGGTCCGCCCCCGAGTACGCTTTCCATCCGTGCCGGGTTGAGTGTCGAGACCGCAACTCGACCTCGTAAGACAAAGGGAAAAATACTGAGAAAATGTCTGTGTGAGGAGTGGCTCGCCACACAGTCTCTCTCTCGCTCCGCGCTTTGTAAAAGCCATGAAAAAGGCATCATCACGGACGCACGCATGGGCATGCAGATGCATACGCACAGATTCGCACGCACGCAGGCACACGCCAGAAAAAAGAACCTTCGAACTTCTATCTCACTGTTATAAAACTATTGATCAGGGTCCCCTGGTACAATATGATGGTCTCTTGACCTCACAGTCTACCTGATTGGGAACTCATTGTCTCCCTGCACTGGAACTATAACACTTTACTCTGCGTTCTAGTCTTGTTTTCTGCGGACTACCTCAATGCACAGTTGTGATGAAATAATCTCTATGCAAAGAAATGTTTCACCATACCTCAGTACATTTGACAATGATAAACCAATTTACCATTCAGCCCCTCTTGTCAACTGGCTAGAGCGTTCACTGAGGTCTTTAACCACTCACTTTGGCAGTCTGAGGGATCACCCACCTGCTTCAAGCAGAGTTCGCTTATACTGGTGCTAGTAAGACCGTAGTAACCTGTCTCAGTGACTATCGTCCAGTAGCATTTACATCCGCTGTGATGAAGTGTTTTGAGAGGTTGGTGATGAAGCATATCAACTCCTGCCTGAGAAGCAACTTGGATCTGCTCCAATTTGCCTACCGTCACAGCAGATGCCATCTCAGTGGCTCTTCACTCAACCCTGGAACATCTGGACAGCAAAGAGGCACACATCTGGATGCTCTTTATCAATTACAGCTCTGCATTCAATACCGTCATCCCCTCAAAACTAATCAATAAGCATCAAGACCTTGGCCTCAATACCTCCTTGGTTTCCTCACTTGCAGACCCCGGTCAGTTCAGATTGACATTAGACAATAGGTGCAGGAGTAGGCCATTCAGCCCTTCGAGCCAGCACCGCCATTCACTGTGATCATGGCTGATCATCCACAATCAGTACCCTTTTCCTGCCTTCTCCCCATATCCCTTCACTCCGCTGTCTTTAAGAGCTCTATCTAACTCTTTTTTGAAAGAATCCAGAGGATTGGCCTCCACTGCCTTCTGAGAAAGAGCATTCCACAGAACCACAACCCTCTGTGTGAAAAAGTTTTTCCTCAACTCCGCTCTAAATTATCTACCCCTTATTCTCAAATTGTGGCCTCTGGTTCTGGACTCCCCCAACAACGTCTCCTCCATGATCTCGGTCAGCACAGGTACACTGCAAGGCTGCGTGCTTAGCCGCCTGCTATACTTGCTTTATACCTATCTGTGAGGCTAAGACACTTAAGTTTGCGGATGACGCCACTGTCGCAGGCTAAATCAAAGGTGGTGTGGAATCAGGGAGGGAGATTGACAATCTGACTGAGTGGTGACACAACCACAACCTCTCCCCCAACGTCAGCAAGACCAAGAAGCTGACTATTGACCTCAGGAGGAGGAAACCAGAGGTGTGTGATCCAGTCCTCATCGGGGGGTCAGTAGCCTTAAATCCCTTGGTGTTTTCATTTAGGATCTGTCCTGGGCCCAACACACAAGTGCAATTACGAAGAAAGGACTCTGTGCCGGAGTTTGTGAAGATTCAGCTTGATATCTAAAACTTTAACGGACTTCTATAGATGTGCAGTGTAGAGTGTATTTTGACTGGCTGTGTCACAGCCTGGTGTGGAAACACCAATGCCCTTGAGCAAAAAATCCTACAAAAAGTAGTGGATGCAGCCCAGTCCATCACAGGTAAAATCCTCTCCACCATTGATCAAGTCTACATCAAATGTTGTCACAGGAAAGCAGCATCCATCATCAGGGTCCCCCACCCAGGACGTGCCCTATCCTCACTGCTGCCATCAGCAAGAAGATACAGGAGCCTCAGGACCAGGTTCAGGAACAGTTACTACCCCTCAACCATCAGGCTTGTAAACCAGAGGGGACAACTTCACTTGCCCCATCATTGAAATGTTCCCACAACCTATGGACTCCCTTTCAAGGACTCTTCATCTCACGTTCTCGATATTCATTACTTATTTATTTATAATTATTGTTTCTTTCTTTTTATACTTGTGCATTTTGCTGTCTTCTGCACTCTGGTTAATGCCCAAGTTGGACTTCCATTAATTCTGTTATGGTTATTATTCAATAGATTTATGGAGTATGCCCACAAGAAAATGAATGTCAGGGCTGTATATGGTGACATATATGCACTCTGATAATACATTAACTTTGAACTTTTCTTGGATTTACTGAGTATGCCCGCAAGAAAACAAATGTCAGGGTTGTATATGGTGACATTTATGTACTTTGATAATAAATTAACTTTGAACTGTGCGTTTCCCTATTCATTCCCAGGATGCTGCCATCCCTGGCAGGGCCGGTAGTTATTACCCAACCCTCAATAAGACCATAAGATATAGGAGCAGAATTAGGCCACTCAGCCCATCGAGTCTGTTCCACCTTTCCATCATGGCTGGTCCCGAATCCCACTCAACCCCACACACCTGCCTTCTCGCCATAACCTCTGAAACTCAATTTTTGCTTTAAGTATACCCATGGACCTAGCATCCACTGCAGCCTGTGGCAGAGCATTCCACAGATTCACTACTCCCTGTCAAAAAAAAAATTCCGTCTTACCTCTGTTCTAAAAGGTCGCCCCTAAATTTTGAGTCTGTGCCCCCTAGTTATGGATACCCCCCACCATTGGAAACATCCTCTCCAAATCCACCGTATCTAGTCCTTTCAACATTCAGTAGGCTTCAATAAGATCCCCCTGCATTCTTCTAAACTCCAGCGAGTACAGGCCCAAAGTTGCCAAATGCTCTCCCTCCCACTTTCAAATCTCTTACTAACTCTTCCTTCAGTTAGTCCTGACGAAGGGTCTTGGCCCGAAACGTCGACTGTACCTCTTCCTAGAGATGCTGCCTGGCCTGCTGCGTTCACCAGCAACTTTGATGTGTGTTGCTTGAAATTCCAGCATCTGCAGAATTCCTGTTGTTTGCTCCTCATATGTTAACCCCTTCATTCCCGGAATCATCCTCATGAACTTCCTCTGGACTCTTTCGGATGACAACACATCCTTTCTGAGATATGAGACACAAAACTGTTGACAATATTCCAAGTGCGGCCTGACTAGTGTCTTATAAAGCCTCAGTATTATCTCTTTGTTTTTATATTTTATTCCCCTTGAAATACAATGACTTCCCCCTCCCCACCCAAACAGGGTATCTCACAAGGTCAGATCAAAAGGAAATTTTGAAATCCAGTCAGATCTGTGGGTCAGGAGTCACATATACACCAGACCAGATTATAAACCAGATCATTTTTGAACTAAAAGCCCTACTGAAGCGTCCCATCCCACAATCAGGTTTACTATCACCAGCATGTGTCGTGAAATTTGTTAACTTAGCAGCAGCAGTTTAATGCAATACATAATATAGTAGAAAAAAAACAAAATAAAATAATAATAAATAAATAAGTAAATCAACTGCAGTATACATATATCGAATAGATTAAAAATCATGCAAAAAATATATATATATTTAAAAAGTAAGGTAGTGTTCACGGGTTCGATGTCCATTTAGGAATCGGATGGCAGAGGGGAAGAAGCTGTACCCGAATCGTGAACTGTTTATTTCCCTCCGTAGCTACTACATGTGAGCCCCCCCACCCCAACATTTTGTGTGTGTTCCTCAAGATTTCCAGCATCTGCTGAATCTCTTGTGTCTCCTTTAATGATATAGTGGTTAGCGCAACACTATTACAGCGCCAGAAACCCGGGCTCAATTCCCACCACTGCCTGTAGGGAGTTTGTACGTTTCTCCCAAGGACTGCGTGGGTTTCCTCCGGGTGCTCCGGTTTCTTCCCACAGTCCAAAGACATGCCGGTTGATAGGTTAGTTGGTCATTGTAAATTGTCCCCTGATTAGGCTTGGATTAAGTGGAGGAGTGCTGGGCAGTGTAGCTCGAAGGGCCCGAAAGGCTCAAAAGGCGCGATAGACCTGAAAGGCCCAAATGGCCTGATAGGCCCGAAAAGCCCAAAAGGCCCAATAGGCCCAATAGGCCCAATAGGCCCAAAAGGCCTGCTCCACACTGTATCTCGATAAACAGTTACAGTCCAAGGACGTATGAGTTAAGAGGTTAATTGGTCAGATGGGTGTAATTGGGCGATGTGGGCTCAATGGGCAGGAATAGCCTGTTACCGTACTGTATCTCCAAATTAAAAACAAAACATGGTAATTTACTGACCACCATTACTGATGCTCGGTTTTGTTTTAACTTAAGATTCAATTACTTAGATTTAAATTCCCTTAATGGTACTTAACGTCTGATTTCCAATTCATTAGTTTGGGCATTGCTTATTAATCCGGTAACTTAACCAAGAAGAAGATAGCATTTAATTGCTCTGTCTACCCAGCATGTCTGATGGAATTCTAACATCCTTGGCTTTGAGACAACCATTAAGACCATCAGACATAGCTGCAGAATTAGGCCATCGTCTGCTCTGCCGTTCCATCACGGCTGATTTATTATCCCTCTCAACCCCATTAGAAACATAGAAAACATAGAAAATAGGTGCAGGAGTAGGCCATTCGGCCCTTCGAGCCTGCACCGCCATTCAGTATGATCATGGCTGATCATCCAACTCAGAACCCTGTACCTGCCTTCTCTCCATACCCCCCGATCCCTTTAGCCACAAGGGCCATATCTAACTCCCTCTTAAATATAGCCAATGAACTGGCCTCAACTGTTTATTCTCCTGCCTTCTCCCCGTAACCTTTGACACCCTGACTAATCAAAAATCTATCGACTTTTTCCTTAAATATACTCAACGACTTGTATCCCACCACAGCTATCTTCCGCCCCCCCCCAACAACACCCATCTGTGGCAATGAATTCCACAGGTTCACAACCCTCTGGCTAAAGAAATCCCTCCTCATCTCCGTTCTAAGTGGACGCCCCTCTGTTCTCCGGTTAAGAGGCCGGCGAGGGGGAGCACCCACCTGGGAAGGTCGGCTCCAGAAGCTCACCCCGCAACAACCTCACTTGAGCATTGCATTCCTCTCTCAACGAGAAGAAGTCGGAGAGTCTTGGCAGACCACCGCACAGAAACAGGCCCTTCAGCCCCTCCGGCCCCTGCCTAGTCCCGTCGACCGCAGCCCTCCCGTCCGTCTCCAAACTCCTCCTAAATCGAGCCTGCATCCACCACCTCCACTGGCAGTTTGTTCCACACCCCCCTCAGGTTCATCGTTCCTCCTTAACCTAGTCTCGCCCAACCTCAGTAGGAGAAGCTGCTTGCGTTTACTCTTTGTATATCCCTCATGATTTTATATACCTCTTCCGAACCTCCACTCACTCTCCCACACTCCGGGAGTCCTAACCTCTCCCTAGAACTCAAGTTTAAAGAAGCTGCATGGAGGGGCATGGGCCGAACACGGGTAATTGGGACCAGCTGTGTGGCCACCGTGGTCAGCATGGACTGGTTGGGCCGAACGGCCTGTACCTGTGCTGTATTGCTGTGTGACTCTGAGGGACTTGGGCAGGTACTTCGACAGGAAGGCCACACGCTGACGTAGATCGGTGGGCGTGGGCGAGTAAGGCTCGTTGGTGCGTTGTACGTCAAGCACAGCAACCTGGAGCGACTTACCTGTTACACGGCTGGCATTTAGGGTAGCAGTGAACGTCCTCCATCTCTGCCTGCCCAGACCATTTCACACAGATGCAGAAGGATTCTTCATTGCTGTTTCCGTAACAGTTTTGCTTGACCAGTCAGGGTTGTCAGACCTGAGCTGAACCCCCAAACCTGGAGGACCGGTGGACCACTCTTAGTCTGGCCTCTACCCTTTGACCTGTTTGGCACGGGTGACCCTACCAAGAGCCAATGGTTCCGGCCAGCATAATTCTCCAGGTCATTGAGGCACGCAAGCCTCCGAACCCTATGACGAGGTTGTGGTCCTTTTGGGGAAGTGTGGAGCTGAATGCCCTCAAAACCGTGGAGATGCGTATCAACTTCAGGAGAAATGCATCTCCTCTCCAGCCATGCATCAGCAACAACTCTACAGTTAGCAACATTTCCACATTCAGGTTTCTGGACATCGTTATTTCATAGGACCTCTCGTGGGAGAACCATATCTCCCTCATTACCAAAAAGGCTCAGCACTTCTTGTGGCCGTTGATAAAGTCTACCTTCTCCAGAACATACTGGTGCAATTCCACACTGCCATCATAGAGAGTTTCCTCACGTCAGCCATTACTGTCCGGTTTGGAGCAGCATCCTTCCAAATTGTACGTGTAGTGCCCCGGTTCATATGTTTACTCTTAATGCTGTAGGTATTTCACTGTAAGAGCAGCTTGTTCTGCTTTCAGCCTGTTTGGATTATTGTTGAAGATAAGGGATGACGTGGAATGTGTGCCGTCCAATTATGAGGGTATAGATGGAGTTTTTCCACTGAAGTTGGGTGAAACTAGAACCAGAGGTCATGGGTTAAAGGTGAAAGGTGACATGAGGGGCAACTTCTTCACTCAGAGGGTCGTGACAGTGTGTTACAAGCTGCCAACAGAAGCATTTGAGCTTGATTTCAATATTTAAGCAAAGCTTGGTTTGATACTTGGATGGTAGGGGCATGGAGGACTATAGTCGCCGTGCAGGTCGATGGGACTAGGCAGTTGAAATAGTTTCAGCATGGACTAGATGGGCCAAATGGCCTGGTTCGGTGCTGTGCTTTTCTATGACACTCTACAACTCGATGAAAAACTTTTTTGGGTAACTCTCCATTCTACGTTGAACCCTTACAAACAAGAAAGTGGAACTACCAGCCCATAGTCTTCCCCCTTCCCTCTCAGTCCTGATGAAGGGTATGGGCCCAAAACGTTGACTATTTACTCATTTTCTCCAGCATTCTGTGTGTGTTGCTCTGGATTTCCAGCATCTGCAGATGTTCTCTTGTTTATGATTCTTGGTTAATCTGTTGAAGTTGGTTTATTACTGTCACACCTACCAAAGGTACAGTGAGAAGCTTGTATTGCACACCACTCATACGGATCAAATGATTACACAGTGCACTGAGGTAGTACAGCTTAAAACAATAGCCGAACGCAGAATAAACTGTAACAAGTAAGCAATAAAGTGCAAGATCACAACGAGGCAAGAGTGTGAGATCGAGAGTCTATCTTATTGTACAAGAGGTCCATTGAAAAGTCTGATAACTGTCGGACAGACAGTTCCCTTGAGCCTGATGGTATGTGCTTTCAGGTTTATGTAGCTTCTGCCCGACGGGTGACAGGAGAAGAGAGGATCTCCAGGGCAGACGGGGACTTTGAACATGCCGGCTGCTTCACTGGGGCAGTGAGAAGGCCCCGCCAACCTGGACATTCGCTCTTCCCTGCCCCTCTCAACGGGCAGAAGGTAGGGCGCCACGGTAGCACAGCGGTGAGCGTGACACTATTACAGGTGGAGTTCAGAGTTCAGAGTTCAGAGTTCAGTTCCGGCGCCGTCAGTAATGAGTCTCTAGGTTCTTCCCATGAGCGCGTGGGCTTCCTCCGGGTGCTCCAGCTTCCTCCCACTGTCCAAAGACGTACCGGCTAGTAGATTAATTGTAGATTGTCCTGTGAATGGGCTAAGGTTAAATCGTGGGTTGCTGGGTGGCGCGGTTCGTTGGGCTGGAAGAGCCTGTTCCACGCTCTGTCTCCAAACAAAAGATCTCAGAACAGAACTCTGAAAGCACACATTACCAAATTCAATCCTATGCCTACTGTGGTAGCAGACACCAACAGAATCAACAAACTCATTCGCAAGGCCAGTGATGTTGTGGGGATGGAACTGGACTCTCTGACGGTGGTGTCTGAAAAGAGGATGCTGTCCAAGTTGCATGCCATCTTGGACAATGACTCCCATCCACTACGTAATGTACTGGTTGGGCACAGGAGTACATTCAGCCAGAGACTCATTCCACCGAGATGCAGCACAGAGCGTCATAGGAAGTCATTCCTGCCTGTGGCCATCAAACTTTACAACTCCTCCCTTGGAGGGTCAGACACCCTGAGCCAATAGGCTGGGCCTGGACTTATTTCCTGGCATAATTTACATATTACTATTTAATTATTTATGGTTTTATTACTATTTAATTATTTATGGCGCAACTGTAACGAAAACCAATTTCCCCCGGGATCAATAAAGTATGACTATGACTATGTACGATCTTGTACGATAAGATAGACTCTCGATCTCACACTCTGCCTCGTTGTGATCTTGTACTTTCTTGTTTACCTGCACTGCACTTTCTCTGAGGATGTTACAGTTTATTCTGTGTTCTGCTGTTGTTTTAACCTGTACTTCCTCAGTGCACTGTGTAATCATTTGAACCATATGAACGATGTGCAGTACAAGCTTCTGACCATATCTTGGTACATGTGACAGTAATAAACCAACTTCAACAAATTAACCAAATTAAAGAGCCCATCACTGTTCCTGCTAAGCTCCACGGGTGCACAGCCACACAGTGACTGAAATTCTCCGCCGCACATAGCCTTCGTTGCCACGCAGGTGGAATTTTCTTTTATACAATGTTCTCAGGCTGCGTAAAAATTTCCTGCAGTTGTAAATAAACAGTCATTTTGGCGATCAACCATTTTGTGGGTCTTTGCAATGTGGGACAGCTCTGGAGAACCCCAGGAAGACCCACATCGCCGCAGGGAGTACGTGCAAACTCCACATAGACAGCATCAGAAGTCAGGATCGAACATGGATCGCCGGAGTTGTGAGACAGCAGCCCTACCTGTTGTGTCATTGATCGGCGTTGGGAGTGGGGTGGGGAGGAGTATCAAATAGCAGTGTGGGGATTGGGGACAGGCTGTGAGTTGGGGCGGGCGGTGCATTTAGAGATCAGACCTCTAACTCCGTGTGCCTTCCCCAGACTCCGCCAGCCCCAGCCTCCTGTCCGAGGACGCAGCGCTAGAACGAACGTTCTTCGTCCGCATGAAGTCGACGCTGACTAAGCGAGGGGTCCACATCAAGTCTTCAGGATACAAGGTAACTGCGGGCGGGGAGGGGGAGGGCAGCAGTGCCGTGGTGGGAAGGGGCTGCGTTCACACCGGTGGAGATCACCCTCAGCTTGCACGCACGTGCAGCAGGTTCAGCAGGGCACAGTGGGGGGAACGTGAAACTGAATCAGAGGTTGTTCGGTTCCTGCAACGTTCCACCAAGAGGTGAAACCCTTCAACCGACAGGAATCCGAATCAGGTTTAATATCATCGGCATATGTCATGAAATTTCTTAACTTAGCAGTAGCAGTACAATGCAATACACGATAATATAAGAAAAAATATGAATTACAGTAAGTATATATATAAAATAGTTAAAATAAATAAGATGAGAGTGAGCAGTTTCAAGTTCCTGGGTGTCCAGATCTCTGAGGATCTAACCTGGTCCCAACATGTTGATGTAGTTATAAAGAAGGCAAGACAGCGGCTATACTTCATTAGGAGTTTGAAGAGATTTGGTATGTCAACAAATACACTCAAAAACCTCAACAGATGTAGCATGGAGAGCATTCTGACAGGCTGCATCACTGTTGGGTATGGAGGGGTGAGGGGCTACTGCACAGGACCGAAAGAAGCTGCAGAAGGTTGTAAATCTAGTCAACTCCATCTTGGGTACTAGCCAGCAAAGTACCCAGGACATCTTTAGGGAGCGGTGTCTCAGAAAGGCAGTGTCCATTATTAAGGACCTCCAGCACCCAGGGCATGCCCTTTTCTCACTGTTACCATCAGGGAGGAGGTATAGAAGCCTGAAGGCACACACTCAGCGATTCAGGAACAGCTTCTTCCCCTCTGCCATCCGATTCGTAAATGGACATTGAAACCTTGGACACTACCTCACTTTCTTTTAAATACATAGTATCTCTGCTTTTTGCACGGTTTTTAATCTATTCAATATACATATACTGTATACAGTATACTGAATAAGATTTATTTATTTATTAGTATTATTATTATTTTATTTTTCTTCAGCTAGATTATGTACTGCATTGAACTGCTGCTGCTAAGTTAACAAATTTCACGTCACATGCCGGTGATAATAAACCTGATTCTGATTCTGAGTTGTGAAAAACTAGAAATAAAAAAGTAGTGAGGTAGTGTTCATGGGTTCGATGTCCATTCAGAAATTGGACGGCAGAGGGGAAGAAGCTGTTCCTGAATCATTGATTGTGTGTCTTCAGGCTTCTGTACCTCCTTCCTGATGGTAGCAATGAGAAGAGGGCATGTCCTGGGTGGTGGGGGTCCTTAATGATGGATGCCACTTTTGTGAGGCATCACTCCTCGAAGATGTCCTGAATGCTACAGAGGCTGGTGCCCGTGATGGAGCTGACCGAGTTCACAATTTTCTACAGCTTACCTTGATCCTGTATAGTAACCCCCTCTCCCCATACCAGGCGGTGTTGCAGCCAGTTAGAATGCTCTCCACAGTACATCTGTAGAAATTTGCGAGGGTGCCCCTTCAAAGCCAGAGGGGATCTTGGACCAGAAAGTAAAGAACAAACCTGTGTGATTTGCATTAATCCCACACTAGCTGTTTTTGCATTACTTATTTAATTTAACTATTTAATATATATTTACTGTACAGTCAGCACTCCGTATCCGCGGGTTCCGCAGCAGCAGATTCAACCAACCGCGGACGGAAAATATCAATCGCGGATCACGATGGTTGCGTCTGTACTGACCAGGCACACACACTTCTTTTTCTTGTCATTATTCCCTAAACGATACAGTATGACAACTATTTACGTAGCATTTACATTGTATTAGGTATTATAAGTAACCTAGAGATGATTTAAAGTATACGGGAGGATTGCGTAGGTTATATGCAAATACTACGCCATTTTATATAAGGGACTTGAGCATCCGCAGATCTTGGTATCCGTTGGGGGGTCCTGGAACCAATCCCCTGCGGATACCGAGGGACGACTTTTTTTTCTATATTATCACGCATTGCATTGTACCGCTGGAACAAAGTTAATAAATTTCATGGCATATGCTGGTGATATTAAACCAGATTCAGATTCTGATACAGCAGGCTAGAAGCTGTCCTTGCAGCTGGTTGGTAAAGGGCCCACGGTTAAATTCTACAGCTGGGACGGGATTAGAGGAGAGATTCCCCTCTCCTTTTCCATTTCAGCTCTACTAGAATACTTTCAGAACAAAATTATTCCGCTTCCTATTTTCACTCATTGCATTTCGTGCCTTTTTGAATCTTCTGTCCCAATGAATCCCCACGCGTTCCCCTCAACTCTCCGCATGTTCTAACCTCAGACAGATACTATTTACAGCGGGCGATCCACCCCCCGGGAGGTGGGAGGAAACTGGAGCCCCCGTTGGAAACTCCATGTGAAGCACGCAGAGAAAACCCACGCAGTCACGGAGAGGACGTACAAACTCCTTACGGGCAGTGGCAGGGATTGATTCCCGGTTGCGGAATTGTGAAGGATGTAGATTGGGTGCAGGTTCTTCTCCTCTCAGCTTGGATGAGACTAGAACTAGAGGTCAACTGAAGAAACCCACGGGAGGGGGGGGAACGTGCAAACTCCGCGCAGACAGCGCCAGAGGTCAGGGTCGAACGAGGGTCACCGGAGCTGTGAGTGAACAGCTGTACTGCAGAGATCCCACAGTTGTAGGGGTCATGAAGTCATTCACAGAGACACCTAGTCCGTACTGACAAAATTCCCATTTCAGTTGATCCCACTTGCCTGCATTGCCCCAGATTCCTTTAACCTTTCCTACCCACAGACCTGTCCAAATGTCTTTCAAATGCTGTTCGCTCCCCCCGGAAGCTCGTTCCACAGACAGATCACCCTCTGGGTGAAAAAGTCACCCCTCAGCTTCCTATTAAATCTCTCCCCTGTCTCCCTAAACCTATCCCCTCTAGTTTTTGTTTTCCCCAACCCCGCGAATAAACTGAGTGCATTCACCTTGTCTATGTCCCTCATACTTTTGTACGCAGCTGTACAAAGGACATATGGGCAGGAGTCAGCTATTTGTCCCACCGAGCCTGTTCAACCGTTCAATACGTTCATGGCTGATTTCGTCATGGACTCTGTTCCACCCACCAACCGTTTCCCCGTAACCCTTAGATCCCCTGCTATGCAAAAATCTATCTAACTGTGTCTTAAATATATCTAACAAGATAGCCTGTACTACTTCCCTGGGCAGAGAATTCCACAGGTTCACTACTCTCTGGGAAAATGAGGTGCGTTTGATGGCTGGGGGCCTCTACTCACTGGAATTCAGAAGAGTGAGGGGTGACCTCATTGAAACCTACCGAATACTGAAAGGCCTTGATAGGTGGATGCGGAGGGGATGTTTCCTACAGTGCTGGAGTCGAGGACCAGGGCTCAAAATAGAAGGACGTCCATTTAGAACGGAGTTGAGGAAGAATTTCTTTAGCCAGAGAGTAGTTCATTGTGGAGTTCATTGTCACAGGCAGCTGTGGTATATTTAAGGCAGAGGTTGATAGATTCTTGATTAGTCGGAGCATGAAGGGATGCGGGGAGGAGGAAGAAGAATGAGGCCGAGAGGGAAAATTGATCAGCCATGATGAAATGGTGAAGCAGACTTGGTGGGCCAAATGGCCTAATTCTGTTCCTATATCCTATATCCTAATTCTGTTCCTATATGGTCTAAAAGCAGTTTCTCCTCATTTCCATCCTAAATGGTGCAATCCGGGTCATATTACGATCGAGGAATGTGTTTGTAGACCAGATATTGAACTTTTTACTGTTGGACTTCGGCCATATTCCACCGAGATACAACACTTGGCGGCACGGGAGGTCGTTCCTGCCTGTGGCCATCGAACGTGCAGCTCCTCCCATGGAGGGTCAGACACCCTGAGCCAATAGACTGGTCCTGGACTTATTTTCCATCTGGCATAGTTTGCATTTTGTTGTTTGATTGTTTGTGGTTTTTATATTGCTATATTTATGCTCTATTCTTGGTTGGTGCGGCTGTAACGAAACCCAATTTCCCTCTGGATCAATAAAATATATCTATCTATCTATCTATAAATCTATTCCTCCTGCTCCTCTCAGTATCCTACACTCCAATGGATAAAGTTCCAACTTGTTCGACCTATCTCTCCATAAACTCAAAACCTCAATTCCTGGCAACTCGCTGTAAAACTCCTCAAAGTCGAAGTACATTTATTATCAAAGTACGTATTCAGAATACAACCCTGAAATTCATCTTCCTCACAGACAGCCACAAAACAAAGAAACACCAAAGTTCAAAGTAAATTTTATTATCAAAGTACATACCCATATACAACCCTGATATTCATTTCTCTGTGGGCATACTCAGCAAATCTATAGAATAGTAACTATAACAATGATCAATAGAAGATCAACCAGACTGCAGAAGACAATAAATTGTGTAAAATCAAATATAAATAAATAGCAATAAATAACAAGAACATGAGATAAAGAGTCCTTAAAGTGAGATCATTGGTTGTGGGAACATCTCAATGGATGAGCAAGTGAAATTGAGTGTAGTTATCCCCTTTTGTTCAAGAGCCATAAGGTAGAGGGGTAGTAACTGTCCTTAGACCTGGTGGTTTGAGTCCTGAGACTCTTGTACCTGATACCAGCAGTGAGAAGAGAGCATGGCCTGGGGGGTGGTGGGGATCTCAGATGATGGATGCAGCTCTCCTACGACAATGTTTCACATAGATGCGCAGGGAGGGCTTTACCTGTGACGTACCGGGGCTGAATCTGCCTTTGATTTTCCATTCAAAGACATTGCTGTTTCCATTACCAGGCTGTGATGCAGCCATTTCAACCCGTTCAAAGAAAAATATCAAACACCCAGCGCTCCTCTGAATTCTTCCAGCGTAATGACGTATTTCCTATAGCCTGGTGAGCGACACCGTAACAATATTCCAAACGCGGTCCCACCAACTGAAACGTAACAGCACAGCCTCTATACTCAACGCCCTGGCTGATGTAGGCCAGCGTGACTAATAGGTTCTTCACCCGGGACAACGTGTCCTGCTGCCACACACAATAGTTTTCATGTTGTGTATTAATTTTTATTTAGAGATACATCATGGTAACAGGCCCTTCAGCCCAAAGAGACTACACCACCCAATTACACCCATGTGACTGACTAACCAATGCCTTTGGAATGTGGGAGGAAATCAGAGTACCCGGAGGAAACCCAAGCGGTCAGGATGAGAATGTACAAAAGATGGGAATTGAATCTGGGTCGCTGACTCTGTAATACTTCCTTACCGCCCGTGACACCGCTGGAGTTTAGGGCAGCAATGAAGGTCCTCCATCTCTGGTGGTGTTCAGGGCTTCCTTCATCAGTCAGTAGCTTCCTCTCGGTTTTCACTACTCTCAGTCATTTAAGTCTCTTGTAGAGACTGAGGAATACTGTTGCACTCAGATGTAGAAATATATTTTGTTGCTGTTTCTGTAACAGTTTTGTTTTACCAATCAGGGTTGAGCTGAACCCCCGAAACTGGAGGACCGGTGGACCACTCTTAGTCTGGCCTCTGCCCTTTGACCTGATTGTCATGGGTGACCCTACCAACAGCCAAAGCATAAAGCCCTGACTCCAGCCAACACAGCTCTCCAGGTCACTGAGGCACGCAAGCCTCCAAACCCAATGACAACGTTGTGGTCCTCTTGGAGGGACTCTGTTAGAGCATCTCGCTAACTGCTACACCACCTGTAAGACTGACAGTAAACCCAATTCTCACTCAGATTCGGACACTTTCATTCCTGGGTCCCACTGTTCTACAACACTCCACAGCAACACCGCCACCCCCCCATCACCACCATTCACTCTGAAAGTCCTGACCTCAGCAGTTTACCCACAATGCAACACCTCCTACCTATCAGAATTAAACTGCGTTTGCCATTCCTCAGCCCTCTGTAACTCCTGATAACCACCATCAGCTACTCTAGTGTCACCGACCAGCATAACTATGACACGCAATCCAATCATTATCACAGTGGGATCTTGCTGTGCGCATACGGCCATTGCCATGGCGATGGTGATTGCGTTTCCTGAAGCACTCATTATCTGTGAGGCATGCTGGGACCTCCCGAGGCTGTGACATTAGGAATGACAATATTCTTCGAATTTCAAATAACGCACTAAGGTAGCTTCAGATAACAACGTTGTTGAGAATTATAATTGTCTCCCTTCACAAGCTGCCAGCTCTGCATATGATCACGCCTTCTGTGCCGTGTCGTAGGACGTGGGCGGTCAGGGTCTTTCTGTGACCACGATTGTTCCTGGCAAATCTTTCTACACAAGTGGTTTGCCATCGTCTTCTTCCGGGCAGTGTCTTCACCAGACGGGTGGTCCCCAGCCATTATCTCTTCCTGCGACCCTTCTTCAGGACTGGAAAACAAGGGGGAAGATGCAAGAATAGAAATGTTGTGGGGAGGGGAGGGAGGATAACTCAAAGGTGATAGGTGAACCCAGGTGGGTACGTTTGAGATGTTTGGAAGGAAGTATTTGGGGGGGTAGGTTTTTACACAGAAATTAGTGGGTGCAGGGACCACCCTGCGAGGGGAAGTGGTAGAGGCAGATACATTCGGGACATCTAAGATAGGCATCTGGATGAAAGAAAACTGGAGGGCTTTGTGGGAGAAAAGCATTTTATATATACCTTAGCGTCTGTTAAAGTGTCAGCACAATGTTGTGGGCCGAATGGCCTGTACTGTGCTGCAATGTTCTACGTTCTCCATGGCCTCAGGTCCTCTTTTAATCTTCTCACCTTCAATCAGTGCCGTCTGGTATTAAACACCGTTACCACTGGGGTGGTGGAGTGGAGATAAGTCTCTACAAAGGAGGTGTAAGACGCTCCTTCCCTCCGCTAGCCTGCAGGTCACCCTGGGGCAAGGTGTAGCACCTGCTTAGCCCCCGATCAGGGTCATGTGAACCCATGGGGGCAGGTGGCGGACGGTCATACGAGCAGCCGGTGCAGATCACAAGTCCTGGTTATGCGACCACTGACGCCAGGCAGACAATCTCTGAAGAGTATTGATAATGGCTGGGGTCACCCGTCTTGTGAAGACACTGCCCAGAAGAAGGCGATGGCAAACCACTTCTGTAGAAAAATTTGCCAAGAACAAGCTGGTGAAAGACTGTAATCACCCCTATCATACAACACAGTGCATAATGAACCATGGGATAAAATCAGTGTCCCTAGTTTCAGACATCTCTACTGGGGATTAAAACTGCATTGTCTAATTTTTAGACCCCCTTCCCTTGGGATTAATCCAAGGAGTTAAGACCCTTGGAAGTCTTTGGAGACTTAGATGTTTAATAGATGTTTGCGTCAAGGGGTATATGGATTGAATGGTTAGATAGTCGGAAAACCATCACAGTAAAAGGCTCGGCTGGCCAAGTGGACGTGAAGGATGATAGCTCTTACCGGCTCACTCTTTGAAACACTCAGGGATATAGAGTCATAGAGCACTACAGCCGAGAAACAGGCAGGTCAGCCCATCTAGCCCATGCTATCCCAATCCATCTACCTGCACCTAGCCCATGGCCTTCCATACCTCTTACTCATGTACCATAAGACCACAAAATATAGGAGCAGAATTAGGCCATTTGGCCCATCGAGTCTGCTCTGCCATTTCATCATGGCTGATCCATTTTCCCTCTCAGCCCCAATCTTCTGCCTTCTCCCTGTGTCCCTTCATGCCCTGACCAATCAAGAATCTATCTACCTGCACCTTAAATGCACCCAATCACTTGGCCTCCACAGCTGCCTGTGGCAATGGATTCCACAAATTCACTACTCCCTGGTTAAAGAAATTCTTCCTCATCTCCATTCTATAAGAACATCCCTCTGAGGCTGTGTCCTCCTGTCTTAGACTCCCCCACATCCTCTCCACATCCACTCTGTCGAGGCCTTTCAACAGTTGATAGGTTTCAGTGAGGTCCCAACCCCACCCCTCATTCTTCTGAACCCCAGGCCCAGAGCCATCAAACACTCCTCAAATGATAAGCCTTTTAATCCTGGAATTATTTTTTGTAAGCCTATCCAAACTTCTCCTAAATGTTACAATTAAACCCAGTTCTGCTGGCAGCTCTTTCCACACGCTCACCAACCTCAGAGTGGAGAAGGCATACCCTTCATTATTCAGGAGTCAGGGATCAATTCCTGCCGCTTTCCGTACAGAGTTTGTATGTTCTCCCAGGTTTCCTCCGGGTGCTCCAGTTTCCTCCCACAGTCCAAACACATATGGGTAGTAGGTTGTGGCCATGCTAAGTTGTCACTGGAGGCAAGGCGAGAACTGCGAGCTGCTCCAGCCCATCGTCAAACTGTGCTGGTCTCTAACGCAAACAACGCGTTTCCCTGGATGTTTTGATTTTTCAATGTATGCGTGACAAGTATAGCTGATGTTGAACATCTCATTCCCCTGCGCTCCAGAGAATAAAGTCCTAACCTTTTCAATCTTCCCCTATAACTCAGGCCTTCAAGTCCCGGCAACGTCCTTGTAAATCTTCTCTGCACTCTTTCAAACTTCTTCATATCTCTCTTTGTAGATAGGTGACCAGAATCGCACAATTTGGCCTCGCCAACATCTTCAAAGTTCAAAATAAATTTATGATCGAAGTATATACAGTATATGTCACCGTATACAAACCTGAGATTCGTTTCCCTGTGGGCATACTCAGTAAATCGAAGAATCATAATAGCATCAACGAAAGACTGCCCTCCACAGGGTGTGCAAAAGGCAAAACTGTGCAAACACAGATAAGTAAAAAAAAATAAATAAGCAATAAATATCAAGGGCACAAGATGAATAGTCCTTGAAAGTGAGTCCAGAGGATTTGGGAACAATTCAGTGACAGGGCAAGTGAAGTTGAATGAAGTTATCCCCACTGGTTCATAGCTGAGGGGTAATAACTGTTCCTGAACCTGGTGGTGTGGGTCCTGAGGCTTCTGTACCTTCTTCCTGATGGCAGCAGTGTGAAGAGAGCAGGTCCTGGGTGGTGGGGGTCCCTGATGATGGACGCTGCTTTCCTGCGACAGTGTTTCATGTAGGTGTGCTCAATGGTGGGGAGGGCCAAATCCACTACTTTTTGAAGGATTTTCTGTTCAGGGGTATTGGTGTTTTCATAACAAGCTGTGATGCAGCCAGTCAATATACTCTGTGCTGCGTATCTATAGAAGTTTGTCAAAGTTTTAGACGTCATGCAGGATATTTGCAAACTTGTAAGGAAGTTTTCTTCGTAACCGCACTTAGCGCTAAGACCTGGACAGGTCCTCTGAAACGGTAAAGCTGCTGACCCTGTCCACTTACCTTTAACACATCATCCCACCTCCTGAAGTCAGTGTCCTAATTTAAGAAGGCCAATGTGCCAAAAGCTCTCTGTACCTTTGGAAAGGTTGTCACTCCCACCCCTCTCTTGGGAACTGACGGTATGTCATAAAGCTACAGAGCTCCACGGTAAGGAAGGAAAGGCGGAAAGTCGGAGAGTGACAGCACAAACATACCCTTCGGCCCACCAAGTACAGCACTATGCAGAAAATCTTAGGGAGAGAGGGAGAGAGAGGGGGAGAGAGAAAACTTTTGCACAGGACTGTATTTGTCAACGTGGAGCGGAGAGCAAGTTTGTAAGTCTGGCGGGAGCAAAGGATGTTGGGAATGATGAGGGTGGAACGCCGGGGGAGGTGGGTGGGACAGGTGGCAGGGAAGGAGTGCCGGGGTGGGGGGAGTTGGTGCGGGAGCGGACACACCCAGCCCTGAGACACCAGGCAAAGTCATTTGATGCCAAACAATTGGTTTATTGATCATTACAGAATGTCTGTCTGGTGCTTCCCTCTCCCTCCCCTCTCCCTTCCCCTTTTCCCAACCATGATTCCCCTCTCCGTCCCCTTCCCACTGTCAGTCCACAATAGAGAACCAGATCAGAATCAGGTTTATCATCACTCACATATGGCATGAAATTTGTGTTTTTTGTGACAGAAGTACAGTGCAAATACATAAAATTACTACAGTACTGTGCAGAAGTCCTATATGTGTGTGTGTGTGTGTGTGTGTGTGTGTGTGTGTCTAACACTTCGCACAATAGTGCAGATGTCAATTATTCTCTCCACATTCCCATCATCTCTCCCTAAATTCTACCAGTCCCTTACACACTGGGGATTAATTAATTAATTAACTCACCAGTCCAGTGGTGGAGGCAGATACACTAGTGAAATTTAAGAGACTGCTAGACTTATGGAGGGATTTAAGGTGGGGGATATTGGGAGGTAGAGTTTAAGGGTCAGCACAACATTGTGGGCCGAAGGGCCTGTACTGTGCTGTACAGTATGTTCTATGTCCACATCCTTGGAGAGGAAACCAGAGCACCCGGGGGAGAGGGGGCAGGAGGTGGAGGTCATAGAGAGAGCGTGAAAACTCCACAAAGACAGTGCCTGAGGTTGGAATTGAACCGGCGTCACTGGCACTGTGGGATAGTGGCACTGCTAACCGCTCCACTGTGCCAATTAAAATGCTCTCCAACATAGTCACACTTTCCGCCTCTCAGTCATGGAGGGTTACAGAAATAAAAGAACTGCACTTCTAAGAATGTGATCAGAAATACAGATGGAGAGCTCATGGCCATTGAAATCGTTATGGTCCATAAGGAAAAAAGATCTAAAGAAAATTAATTTTGGGCAAATATTCTTTATATAAAACATTCGAAGGCTTCATATGGTGGGGCGTGCCTGCCCCCTTGTGGCAGGGTGAATGAGTGCAAGCTGAAAGCCTGCAAACACTACTCTATCATTCCAAGTTGTGCTCTTTCCCACATCGTTGGGAAATGGTTTAGTCAGGATGCTGACCTCCCGTGTTATGGAGTTCAAGGTCAGGAAGTTGTGTTGAAGCTTTATAAAACTCTGGGTAGGCTGCACCCGGAGTACTGCATTCATTTTTTTAAAATTGCGATACAGCTCGTAAAAGGCCCTTCGAGCCGCACTGCCCAGCAGTCCCCCGATTCAACCCGAGCCTAATCGCAGGACAATTCACAATGACCAATTAACCTACGTCTTCGGTCTGTGGGAGGAAACCAGAGCAGCTAGAGAAAACCCACGCAGTCACGGAGAGAACGTACAAACCCCTCACGGTCACCCCCCCCCTTTATAGGAGGGGTGTGGAGGTTTTGGAGAGCGTGGAGGTTTTGGAGAGGGTGCAGAAGAGGTTCTCCAACATGCTGTCTGAATTAGAGGCCAGGTGCTATGTGTGGAGGTCTAGCAAACTTGGATGGCTTTCTCTGGAGTGACAGAGACTGAGGAAAGATCTGATTTGAGGTTTATAAAATTATGAGAGGCTAATATAGAGTTGAGAGTCAGAATCCATTTGTCAGAGTTGAAATGTCTAATAATCAAAGATGGAATATTTAAAGTGATGGGGTAAGTTCAAAGGAGATATGAGGGGCAGGTGTTTTTTTTTTACGTAGAGAGTGGTGTGTACTGCCGTGGGTGGTGGTGGGGTCAGATTTGCCAGAGGTGTTTGAAAAACTCTGCTGGCTCTCTGTTTACTTTCTAATCCACAGGGTTCTTCTGGGAAACAGGAATGGCAAGCAGTCTTAATTCTAACGATCATTTATTTTGAAGTACAAACAAACACACAAATACTAAACATACTAAATAAAGAGCTGAGAAACAATGCCAAGAGGTAAATGAACAGCAAAGAATACAAAGGCAAAAAGATGGCGCCTCTGAAAAATCCATCACTTTTATAGCTAAGATAAGGAAAATTCCTCAGATAGTCTAAACCAATCAATGGTTGCACAATTATATCACGTAGGTAAGATGCTAACACTTAGCCAATGACAAATGAGGAAGGTGATGAACCGTTAGTTTAGCTGCTATACCGATTTCTGCCACTGAGTCAGGACGAACACCACATAGCGTGAAAAATAAACAAGTTTGGTAAAAGTACAAAGGATTAAAATACAATTTTGGTAGAAGTACATTAATTCACTTTATGAAAAGTATTAAAAAATCGTGCAAAAATAGAAATTGAAAAAGTAGTAAGGTAGTGTTCGTGGGTTCAATATCCAATCAGAAATTGGAAGAAGCTGTTCCTGAATCTCTGAGTGTGTGCCTTCGGGGTGCTGATGGTAGCAATGAGAACAAAGCACATCTTGGGTGGTGGGGGTCCTTAATGATGGACGCTGTCTTTTTGAGGCATCGCTCCTTGAAGATGTCCTGGATACTACGGAGGCTGGTGTCTATGATGGAGCTGACTGAACTCACAACTCCCTGGGTGGAGGGATGCAGAATATTTTGGGTGTCATTAGTTTGATCGTATCAGGATAATGTGTGGGGTTGAAAGGTCTGTTCCAGTACTGGGTTGTTCTAAATCCCACCAAGAGAAGAACAAAGATATTCTCCGTCGTAACACACACAAAATTCTGGAGGAACTCAGCAGGTCAGGCAGCATCTATGGATTGCGTAATAAACAGGTGGCAATTCATAAACACAAAATACTCTGCAGACGCTGGGGTCAAATCAACACTCACAACACACTGGAGGAACTCAGCAGGTCGGGCAGCATCCGTGGAAAAGATCGGTTGACGTTTCGGGCTGGAACCCTTCGTCAGGACTGTAGAGGGAAGGGGCAGAGGCCCTATAAAGAAGGTGGGGGGAGGGTGGGAAGGAGAAGGCTGGTAGGTTCCAGGTGAAAAACCAGTAAGGGGAAAGATAAAGGGGTGGGGGAGGTGATAGGCAGGAAAGGTGAAGAAGGAATAGGGGAAAACACAATGGGTAGTAGAAGGAGGCGGAACCATGAGGGAGGTGATAGGCAGCTGGGGGAGGGGGCAGAGTGACATAGGGATAGGGGAAGGGAGGGGGAGGGAATTACCAGAAGTTGGAGAATTCAATGTTCATACCAAGGGACTGGAGACTACCTAGACAGTATATGAGGTGTGGCTCCTCCAACCTGAGTTTAGCTTCATCATGGCAGTAGAGGAGGCCATGTATGGACGTATCCAAAGGGGAATGTGAAGCAGAGTCAAAGTGGGTGGCTACCGGGAGATCCTGTCTGTTGTGGCGGATGGACTGGGGGTGCACCAATAAACAGATGGCAATGAAGGGCCTCAGCCAGGAGGAAGCCCATGTGGCCACAGGGCAAACAAACTCCTTGCAGACAGCGGGCACTATCCCATTAACTTCCCTCTTCCCTTTCAGGTCATTCACGTCACCGGTCGCCTGAGGCCGCGGATATCGCTGCCCCACGCCCGCGCCGTCCCCACCAAGTTCATGGGGATGGTGGCCCTGGCCCACACGCTCCCTCCTTCCACCATCAACGAGGTGCGCATTGAGTGCCACATGTTCGTCTCCAGGGTCAGCCTCGACCTTCAGATCATCTACTGCGAGAACAGGTTAGTTGCTGTGCAGCGGGCAGGGGGTCAGAATGCCGCGCAGGAGGGCGATACTGCGGGGAGCTCGCTCGGACCACGAGAGCTCTACAACCATGATGTATCCCATCGCATCTGCTTTCTGCTCCATAGATCTGATACTCTTGTCTCTCCCTCTTGCTGTCCACCTGGTAATTGTCAAAGGTGTGTCTATTCCAACTATTATCCAGTTAGACTCCAACCTTTTTTATACAAGGGGTCTGTGAGCCCCAGGTTGGAAACACCTGAATTAGAATAAGAACCTTTTTTATCTTCTTACTACCTGTCATGTCACTGGCGTTTAGGACAGCAATGAAGATCCTCCATCTCTGGAGGTGTTCAGGACTTCCTGCATCGTGTCAGTAGCTTCCTCTCAGTTTTCACTACTGTCAGTCATGCAAGTCCCAGGTGGAGACTCAGGAATACTGTCACGCTCAGATGTAAGCTGAATCTTCATCGCTGTTTACATAACAATTGTTTGTTTGACCAGTCAGGGTTGTTAGCCCTGAGCTGAACCCCCGAACCTGGAGGACCAGAGGATTACCCCCAGCCTGGCCTCTGACCTTTGACCTGTTTGGCGTGGGTGACCCCACCAGGAGCCAAAGCATAAAGCCCTGACTCCAGCCAGCAGAGCTCTCCGGGTCACTGAGGCGCGCAAGCCTCCAAACCTCGACAAGGTTGTGCTCCTCTTGGAGCTGGTGTTCCCGGCCTTCTTCAAACCATGGACCGATTAAGCAAGAGTTTGTGGATCCCAGGTCAGGAACTCCTGAGTTAGAGGATCAAAGTCACAGAACTCAGAAACCACCTGGTCCATGCTGCCCAAGATTCCCAATACTAAGCCTATTTGATGGCATTTGACCCATAACTCTTTAAACCTTTCCTATCCACTTACCTGTCCAAATGTCTTTCGAATGTCATTACTGTACCTGTCTCAGCCACTTCCTCCGGCAGCTCATTCCATATACTGACCACCCTCTGGGAGGGAAAATGTTGCCCCTCAGTTTCCAATTAAATCTCACTTTAAACCAGGAATTTTACAACAAAATTTACAAGGGCTGGGTCAACTTGCAATAACTCGGCCGGAACTTCATGAGGCAAGGATCAGGACAACTAAGCAAACAAAAAGTTAGCGCTGCCCCTTTAAATACAACTTGTCCAAGGGTGACCTGCAGCCTCCTGGAGGGGAAGAGTGCCTTATACTTCCTTTGCTGGAGACGTATCTCCACCCGCCACCCAAAATGAAACGTGCTCAATAACTTGGTCTGCACGGCTGTCTGTGGCAATGAAGTCCACTGATTCACTACACTATGGCTAATAAAATTCCTCCTCATCTCTGCTATAAGATGACCATGACATTTTTGTTCTCTTCCTTCCTTACAGTGGAGTAAGTCGATTAATATTAGTTGTGAACACCCTTAAAATTGGCTATAATCACAAGAGGTACATCTCCCTCTTGACTTCTGAAGACAATCTGGATCAAAGTATCACACGATCCAGCAGAGCATTCACAATAGGGGTGTTGGTTACATTCACCAGGAGCGTTGTTTATCAAAGGTTCATTTATTGTCAAAGTATGTATGCAGAATACAACTCTGAGATTCGTCTTCTCCAGATAGCCATGAGACACAGGGAAAAAAATGAAGTCATTGAGGTCCCCCTCCTGCACGAAAAAGAACTCGCAAACTCCAAACCCCAAGCCAATCTCTCTCGCACAAAAACTAAGAGATTGCCCACCCATACACGGCAGCTAAATCATCAAACCCCCTCTCCCCAAACACCAAGACCCTGCCATGCAAAAAAAAAACAGTGATAATAACACCAAACACCTAACTCCTGCCCCACCCAAAAAAGTAACGTATCGCCCACCGGCTGATTGGCAAAAAGAAAGGACAAACTGAAGGAGGCCCATATAAATCGATAATCACCTATGTCTGGGAAATTCGAAAGCATCGAGGGGAGCGACAGCTCGAACCCAGTCCTTCTGTGGGGCCTCCATCTGCGGAGAAGCAGCCTGCCATGGGGATCAACCTCTGGCCCGACACAGCCTCCCACGGTGAGTGACCTCCGGCCCAAACCCTGCCACTCATCCCTCCATCTCTCTGACCAACTGCCGTCAGGGAGGAGGTACGAGAATGGCTAACGGCTTCTTCCCTCAGCCTGTGAGACTGACGAATACCCTGTCACCACCAAGGTCTCGTCACTAGTACAGCGAGCCTATGAATTTTGCACAGTTCTGTATGCACAGTGTGTGATATACCATATATATTGTGGGTACACCATGAGCTGGAGGAACGTTATTTCATTTACGTACTGTTTTGTAAATCTGGCGAGAGCAAAGGATGTTAGGGATGGTGAGGGTGGAGCACCACGGGAGGGGGGTGGGACAGGTGGCAGAGAAGGAGTGCCAGGGGTAGGTGGCACAGGTGCTGACCCACCCAGCCCTGAGACACCAGGCAAGCTCATTTGATTCCAAACGTTTGGTTTACTGATCATTACAGAACGTCTGTCTGGTGCTTCCCACTCCCTCCCCTCTCCATGCATTTATGCATTGAGTTGTTGCCACATGATTGGCTGATTAGATAAATGTATTAACAAGCAGCTGTACCTGATAAAATGGTCACTGAGTGTAAGTTATTAAAAGATGCAGAGAAATATGGACTGAGCGAATTTTTGTTTTACAGCTGCACAGACCAACCAGGAAATTTGTACACGGCCTGAAAACTATGTGGCACATTAACAAAACATGATGTAAAAGAAAATTCCAGCTGGCGTGGCAACTAAGGCTATGTGCGAGGGAGCATTTTGGTTACTGTGCGGCCGCACATCTTAGAGCAGGGGTCCCCAACCTTTTTTGCACCGCGGACCAGTTTAACGTTGACAATATTCTTGCGGACCAGCCGACGGGGGGGGGGGGTAGTGTTCAAGTAGGGTTGCCAACTTTCTCACTCCCAAATAAGGGACAAAAGTAGCAGTCAAATACGGGGCCCTTGTGTTTACCCCGAGAAAGACTACCATGACCATGAAGCCTTGCGCGGGCACCTGTGTGCGCATACGTGACGGGCACATACACGATGTGCACATGCAAGCACATGCCAATTTTTTTTCTGCAAATCAGTTTTTAATCTTCCCGATTCTGATACACTGTACATACATTATTTCTACTTTATATAGACTGTGTATTTATCATATCATTCTTGGTTTTACTATATGTTACTGTTATTTTAGGTTTTATGTGTTATTTGGTATGATTTGGTAGGTTATTTCAAGTTCAACAGTGCATGACAGGGAATGAGGAAAGGTGCAGCTGACTCATATCGTTTCATATCGCCAAATCATATCGTTCCTCGCGGCCCGGTGGTTGGGGACCACTGTCTTAGAGGGAATAGTGGTTACGATGCAACTGTACAAAGCACTGGTCAGGCCACACTTAGAATATTGTACATTTCTGGTTGCCACATTATAGGAAGGATGTGAATGCTTTGGAGAGGGTGCAGAGAAGACTCACTGGGGTGTTGCCTGGATTAGAGGAATTGAGGCTTGGGGAGAAATGGGCCCCTTCATACCCTGACTAATCAAGTATCTATCAACCTCTGCCTTAAATATACCCAATGACTTGGCCTCCACAGCTGCCTGTGGCAGTGGGATCCACAGATTCACCACCCTCTGGCTAACGAAATTCCTCCTCATCTCCGTTCGAAAAGGACCCCAAAACAAAATGGCCACCCACCTGACGTGGGCCAAGTGAACTCCAGAATTAAAGTCGGCAGCACTATCAACATGAAAGTTGGACAATTATGCTTCTATGTTGAACACTATGCTTCTTGTCATAAGCCCATTAGATATAGGAGCAGAATTAGGCATCTGCTGATCCAATTTTCCCTCTCAGCCCTAATCTCCTACCATCACCCTGCCCCCCATCCCTTCATGCCCTCACCAGTCAAGAATCTATCAACCTCTGCCTTAAATTCCTCCTCATCTCCATTCGAAAAGGACACCCCTCCATTCTGAGGCTGTGTCCTCTGGTCTGAGACTCCTCCCACCATAGAAAACATCCACTCTATCGAGGCGTTTCAACATTCAATAGATTTCAATGAAGTAACCCCACACTCTTCAGAATTGGCCCAGCGCCATCTACTCTACAATATCATCCTAATACAAGTAAACGGGATGAGTATCCATGGGCCAAGTGGTCAACAGGGACATGAAGGGCAGAAGGGAATGTTTCGGTCCTGTGTGACCTGTCAACTCACACAGTGGAGGGAGATGACATCTGAGGCAGACCAGCCGTGGTCACATTGAAGGGCAGGGCATGTTTGAGTAGCCTAATGCCCTTCCCCTGCTCCTGACTGACATGTTCACACTAACCCCTGTGGGTGTCGCCGGGCAGTGATGGAGCGGATGCTATTTGCTACTGTTCAACACTGGTCATCTTTCAAAAGGAGTTGATTGGCTATCGGACATGCTGAAACGCGGTATGCAAATGCAAGTCTTTCTTTGTGGTAAGCACGTCTTAACTTTTCCTTTCATCCTATCGTGAATTTAATCTCTCCTTCCGCTACTCCTCCAGTCGCCCTGTCTTATTTAACCGCCAGCTGCCTTTTTAACTGTCTTTCTGTCACTCCACCTGTACACGTTCAATTGCCTGGCTCCCTCTCTCCATGTCCATCTCAAACACTCCTGTCTGCTGTCCCGAGGCACAGATCCACACTGATTGGCTCAGGATCCGCATAATCCCTCTCTCCCTGTCGTTCTCCAACCGACTGGACAATCCCTCTCTCCCTGTCCATCACCAAACCGACTGGACAATCCCTCTCTCCCTGTCCATCTCCAACCGACGAGACAATCCTTCTCTCCCTGTCCATATCCAACTGACAGGACAATCCCTCTCTCCCCGTCCATCTCCAACCGACTGGACAATCCCTCTCTCCCTGTCCATCTCCAACCGACTGGACAATCCCTCTCTCAGTGTCCATCTCCAACTGACCAGACAATCCTTCTCTCCCTGTCCATCTCCAACCGACCAGACAATCCCTCACTCCCTGTCCATCTCCAACCGACTGGACAATCCCTCTCTCATTGCCCATCTCCAACTGACCAGACAATCCCTCTCTACCTGTCCGTCTCCAACCGACTGGACAATCCCTCTCTCCCTGTCCATCTCCAACCGACTGGACAATCCCTCTCTCACTGCCCATCTCCAACTGACCAGACAATCCCTCTCTCCCTGTCCATCTCCAACCCACTGGATAATACCCCTCTCCCAGTCCATCTCCAACTGACTGGACAATCCCTCTCTCTCTGTCCATCTCCAACTGACTGGACAATCCGTCTCTCGCTGTCCATCACCAACCGACTGGACAATCCATCTCTCCCTGTCCATCACCAACCGACTGGACAATCCCTCTCTCTCTGTCCATCTCCAACTGATTGGACAATCGCTCTCTCCCTGTCCATCGCCAACTGACCAAATATTCCCTCTCTCCCTGTCCATCTCCAACCGACTGGACAATCCCTCTCTCACTGTGAATCTCCAACTGACCAGACAATCCCTCTCTCCCTGTCCATCTCCAACCCACTGGACAATCCCTCTCTCCCTGTCCACCTCCAACCCACTGGACAATCCCGCTTTCACTGCCCATCTCCAACTGACCAGACAATCCTTCTCTCTCTGTCCATCTCCAACTGATTGGACAATCGCTCTCTCCCTGTCCATCTCCAACTGACCAGATATTCCCTCTCTCCCTGTCCATCTCCAACCGACTGGACAATCCTTCGCTCCCTGTCCATCTCCAACCAACTGGACAATCCCTCTCTCCCTGTCCATCTCCAACCAACTGGACAATCCCTCTCTCACTGCCCATCTCCAACTGACCAGACAATCCCTCTCTCCCTGTCCGTCTCCAACCAACTGGACAATCCCTCACTCCCTGTCTATCTCCAACCGACTGGACAATACCTCTCTCACTGCCCATCTCCAACTGACCATACAATCACTCTCTCCCTGTCCATCTCCAACCCACTGGACAATCCATCTCTCCCAGTCCATCTCCAACTGACCAGATATTCCCTCTCTCCCTGTCCATCTCCAACCAACTGGACAATCCCTCACTCCCTGTCTATCTCCAACCGACTGGACAATACCTCTCTCACTGCCCATCTCCAACTGACCAGACAATCACTCTCTCCCTGTCCATCTCCAACCCACTGGACAATCCATCTCTCCCAGTACATCTCCAACTGACCAGATATTCCCTCTCTCCCTGTCCATCTCCAACCGACTGGAAAATCCCTCTCTCCCTGTCCATCTCCAAATCTCCAACTGACTGCACAATCCCTCCTCTCTGTCCATCTCCAACTGACTGGACAATCCCTCTCTCACTGTCCATCTCCAACTGACTAGACAATCCCTCTCTCCCTGTCCACTTCCAACCGACTGGACAACCCCTCTCTCCCTGTCCATCTCCAACTGACTGGACAATCCCTATCTGCCTGTCCATCTCCAACCAACTGGACAATCCCTCCTCTCTCCCTGTCCATCTCCAACTGACTGGACAATCTCTCTCTCCCTGTCCATCTCCAACTGACTGGACAATGCCTCTCTCGCTGTCCATCTCCAACTGACTGGAAAATCCCTCTCTCCCTGTCCATCTCCGAAAGACTGGACAATACCTCTCTGCCTGTCCATCCTCAACCAACTGGACAGTCCGATCTCCCTGTCCATCTCCAACTGACCAGAAATTCCCTCACTTTCTGTTAATCCCCAACTGACTGCACAATCCCTTTCTAATTGTCCATCTCCAATCGACTGGACAACCCCTCTTTCCCTTTCCATCTCCAACCAACTGGACAATTCGTCTTTCCCTGTCCATCTCCAACCGACAGGACATTCCTTCTCTCCGTGTCCATCTCCAACTGACCAGACAAACTCCCTCTCCCTGTCGATCTCCAACCGACTGGACGATCCCCCTCTCTCTGTCCATCTCCACCTGACTGGACAATCCCCCTCTCTCTGTCTATCTCCAACGGACTGGACAATACCACTCTGCCTGTCCATCTCCAACTGACTGGACAATCCCTCTCTCCCTGTCCCTCTCCAACCGACTGGACAATCCCTCTCTGCCTTTCCATCTCCAAATGACTGCACATTCCCTCTCTCCCTGTAAAATCTCCAACTGACTAGACAATTCCTCCCATCTGTTCATCCCCAACCGACTGGACAATACCCCTCTCCCTGTCCATCTCCAACCGATTGGACAAACCCCTCTCCCTGTCCATCTACAACCGACTGGACAAACCCCTCTCCCTGTCCATCTCCAATTTACTCGACAATCTCTATCTCCCTGTCCATCTCCAACTGACTGGACAATCCCACTCTCCCTGTCCATCTCCAACGGACTGGACAACCCCTCTCTCCCTGTCCATCTCCAACTGACTGGACAATTCCTCTCTCTCTGTCCATCTCCAATGGACTGGACAACCCCTCTCTCCCTGTCCATCGTCAAATCTCCAACTGACTGGACAATGCCTCTCTCGCTGTCCATCTCCAACTGACTGGACAATCCCTCTCTCCCTGTCCATCTCCAACTGAATGGACAATCCCCCTCTCCCTGTCCATCTCCAAGCGACTGTACAATCCCCCTCTCGCTGTCCATCTCCAACTGACTGGACAATCCATCTCTCCCAGTCCATCTCCAACTGACCAGATATTCCCTCTCTCCCTGTCCATCTCCAACCGACTGGAAAATCCCTCTCTCCCTGTCCATCTCCAGCTGACTGCACAATCCCTCTCCCTCTGTCCATCTCCAACGGACTGGACAATCCCTCTCTCCCTGTCCATCTCCAAATCTCCAACTGACTGCACAATCCCTCCTCTCTGTCCATCTCCAACTGACTGGACAATCCCTCTCTCACTGTCCATCTCCAACTGACCAGACAATCCCTCTCTCCCTGTCCACTTCCAACCGATTGGACAACCCCTCTCTCCCTGTCCATCTCCAACTGACTGGACAATCCCTATCTGCCTGTCCATCTCCAACCAACTGGACAATCCCTCCTCTCTCCCTGTCCATCTCCAACTGACTGGACAATCCCTCTCTCCCTGTCCATCTCCAACTGACTGGACAATCCCTCTCTCGCTGTCCATCTCCAACTGACTGGAAAATCCCTCTCTCCCTGTCCATCTCCGAATGACTGGACAATACCTCTCTGCCTGTCCAGCTTCAACCAACTGGACAGTCCGATCTCCCTGTCCATCTCCAGCTGACTGCACAATCCCTCTCTCTCTGTCCATCTCCAACTGACAGGACAATCCCTCCTCTCTGTCCATCTCCAACTGACTGGACAATTCCTCTCTCTCTGTCCATCTCCAATGGACTGGACAATCCCTCTCTCCCTGTCCATCGCCAAATCTCCAACTGACTGGACAATCCCTCTCCCCTGTCCATCTACAACTGATGGACAATCCCTCTCTCCCTGTCCATCTCCAACTGACTGGACAATACCTCTCTGCCTGTCCATCTTCAACCAACTGGACAGTCCGATCTCCCTCTCCATCTCCAACTGACCAGAAATTCCCTCACTTTCTGTCCATCCCCAACTGACTGCACAATCCCTCTCTAATTGTCCATCTCCAATCGACTGGACAATCCCTCTTTCCCTTTCCATCTCCAACCAACTGGACAATTCCTCTTTCCCTGTCCATCTCCAACCGACAGGACATTCCTTCTCTCCGTTTCCATCTCCAACTGACTGGACAAACCCCTCTCCCTGTCCATCTACAACCGACTGGACAAACCCCTCTCCCTGTCCATCTCCAACTTCCTCGACAATCCCTCTCTCCCTGTCCATCTTCAACTGACTGGACAATCCCTCTCTCCCTGTCCATCTCCAACCGACTGGACAACCCCTCTCTCCCTGTCCATCTCCAACCGACTGGACAATCCCTCTCTCTATGTCCATCTCCAACTGACTGGACAATCCCTCTCTGCCTTTCCATCTCCAAATGACTGCACATTCCCTCTCTCCCTGTAAAATCTTCAACTGACTAGACAATTCCTCCTCTCTGTTCATCCCCAACCGACTGGACAATCCCCTTCTCCCTGTCCATCTCCAACCGACTGGACAAACCCCTCTCCCTGTCCATCTACAACCAACTGGACAAACCCCTCTCCCTGTCCATCTCCAACTTACTCGACAATCCCTCTCTCCCTGTCCATCTCCAACTGACTGGACAATCCCTCTCTCCCTGTCCATCTCCAACCGACTGGACAACCCCTCTCTCCCTGTCCATCTCCAACCGATTGAACAATCCCCCTCGCCCTGTCCATCTCCAACCGACAGGACAATACCCCTCTCCCTGCCGATCTCCAACCGACTGGACAATCCCTCTCTCCCTGTCCATCTCCAACTGACTGGACAATCCCTCTCTCCCTGTCCATCTCCAACTGAATGGACAATCCCCCTCTCCCTGTCCATCTCCAAGCGACTGGACAATCCCCCTCTCCCTGTTCATCTCCAACCGACTGGACAATCCCTCTCTCCCTGTCCATCTCCAACTGACTGGACAATCCCTCTCTCTCTGTCCATCTCCAACTGACTGGACAATCCCTCTCTCCCTGTCCATCTCCAGCTGACTGGACAATCCCTCTCTCTCTGTCCATCTCCAACTGACAGGACAATCCCTCCTCTCTGTCCATCTCCAACTGACTGGACAATTCCTCTCTCTCTGTCCATCTCCAATGGACTGGACAATCCCTCTCTCCCTGTCCATCGCCAAATCTCCAACTGACTGGACAATCCCTCTCTCCCTGTCCATCTCCAACTGACTGGACAATCCCTCTCTCCCTGTCCATCTCCAAATGACTGGACAATTCCTCTCTCCCTGTCCATCTCCGAATGACTGGACAATACCTCTCTGCCTGTCCATCTTCAACCAACTGGACAGTCTGATCTCCCTGTCCATCTCCAACTGACCACAAATTCCCTCACTTTCTGTCCATCCCCAACTGACTGCACAATCCCTCTCTAATTGTCCATCTCCAATCGACTGGACAATCCCTCTTTCCCTTTCCATCTCCAACCAACTGGACAATTCCTCTTTCCCTGTCCATCTCCAACCGACAGGACATTCCTTCTCTCCGTTTCCATCTCCAACTGACTGGACAAACCCCTCTCCCTGTCCATCTACAAAAGACTGGACAAACCCCTCTCCCTGTCCATCTCCAACTGACTGGACAATCCCTCTCTCCCTGTCCATCTCCAACCGACTGGACAACCCCTCTCTCCCTGTCCATCTCCAACCGACTGGACAATCCCTCTCTCTATGTCCATCTCCAACTGACTGGACAATCCCTCTCTGCCTTTCCATTTCCAAATCACTGCACATTCCCTCTCTCCCTGTAAAATCTCCAACTGACTAGACAATTCCTCCTCTCTGTTCATCCCCAACGGACTGGACAATCCCCCTCTCCCTGTCCATCTCCAACCGACTGGACAAACCCCTCTCCCTGTCCATCTCCAACCAACTGGACAAACCCCTCTCCCTGTCCATCTCCAACTGACTGGACAATCCCTCTCTCCCTGTCCATCTCCGAATGACTGGACAATACCTCTCTGCCTGTCCATCTTCAACCAACTGGACAGTCCGATCTTCCTGTCCATCTCCAACTGACCAGAAATTCCCTCACTTTCTGTCCATCCCCAACTGACTGCACAATCCCTCTCTAATTGTCCATCTCCAATCGACTGGACAATCCCTCTTTCCCTTTCCATCTCCAACCAACTGGACAATTCCTCTTTCCCTGTCCATCTCCAACCGACAGGACATTCCTTCTCTCCGTTTCCATCTCCAACTGACTGGACAAACCCCTCTCCCTGTCCATCTACAAAAGACTGGACAAACCCCTCTCTCTGTCCATCTCCAACGGACTGGACAATACCACTCTGCCTGTCCATCTCCAACTGACTGGACAATCCCTCTCTCCCTGTCCATCTCCAACCGACTGGACAATCCCTCTCTCTATGTCCATCTCCAACTGACTGGACAATCCCTCTCTGCCTTTCCATTTCCAAATCACTGCACATTCCCTCTCTCCCTGTAAAATCTCCAACTGACTAGACAATTCCTCCTCTCTGTTCATCCCCAACGGACTGCACAATCCCCCTCTCCCTGTCCATCTCCAACCGACTGGACAAACCCCTCTCCCTGTCCATCTCCAACCAACTGGACAAACCACTCTCCCTGTCCATCTCCAACTGACTGGACAATCCCTCTCTCCCTGTCCATCTCCAACCGACTGGACAACCCCTCTCTCCCTGTCCATCTCCAACCGATTGAACAATCCCCCTCGCCCTGTTCATCTCCAACCGACTGGACAATCCCTCTCTCACTGTCCATCTCCAACTGACTGGACAATCCCTGTCTCTCTGTCCATCTCCGACTGACGAGACAAACCCTCTCTCCCTGTCCATCTCCAACTGACTAGACAATTCCTCTCTCTCTGTCCATCTCCAACTGACAGGACAATCCGTCCTCTCTGTCCATCTCCAACTGACTGGACAATCCCTCTCTCCCTGTCCATCTCCAACTGAATGGACAATCCCCCTCTCCCTGTCCATCTCCAAGCGACTGGACAATCCTCCTCTCCCTGTTCATCTCCAGCTGACTGGACAATCCCTCTCTCTCTGTCCATCTCCAACTGACAGGACAATCCCTCCTCTCTGTCCATCTCCAACTGACTGGACAATTCCTCTCTCTCTGTCCATCTCCAATGGACTGGACAATCCCTCTCTCCCTGTCCATCGCCAAATCTCCAACTGACTGGACAATGCCTCTCTAGTTCTCCATCTCCAACTGACTGGAAAATCCCTCTCTCCCTGTCCATCTCCGAATGACTGGACAATACCTCTCTGCCTGTCCATCTTCAACCAACTGGACAGTCCGATCTCCCTGTCCATCTCCAACTGACCAGAAATTCCCTCACTTTCTGTCCATCCCCAACTGACTGCACAATCCCTCTCTAATTGTCCATCTCCAATCGACTGGACAATCCCTCTTTCCCTTTCCATCTCCAATCAACTGGACAATTCCTCTTTCCCTGTCCATCTCCAACCGACAGGACATTCCTTCTCTCCGTTTCCATCTCCAACTGACTGGACAAACCCCTCTCCCTGTCCATCGACAAAAGACTGGACAAACCCCTCTCCCTGTCCATCTCCAACTGACTGGACAATCCCTCTCTCCCTGTCCATCTCCAACCGACTGGACAACCCCTCTCTCCCTGTCCATCTCCAACCGACTGGACAATCCCTCTCTCTATGTCCATCTCCAACTGACTGGACAATCCCTCTCTGCCTTTCCATCTCCAAATGACTGCACATTCCCACTCTCCATCTAAAATCTCCAACTGACTAGACAATTCCTCCTCTCTGTTCATCCCCAACGGACTGGACAATCCCCCTCTCCCGGTCCATCTCCAACCGACTGGACAAACCCCTCTCCCTGTCCATCTCCAACCGACTGGACAAACCCCTCTCCCTGTCCATCTCCAACTTACTCGACAATCCCTCTCTCCCTGTCCATCTCCAACTGACTGGACAATCCCTCTCTCCCTGTCCATCTCCAACCGACTGGACAATCCCTCTCTCCCTGTCCATCTCCAACCGATTGCACAATCCCCCTCGCCCTGTCCATCTCCAACCCACAGGACAATACACCTCTCCCTGCCGATCTCCAACCGACTGGACAATCCCTCTCTCCCTGTCCATCTCCAACTGACTGGACAATCCCTCTCTCCCTGTCCATCTCCAACTGAATGGACAATCCCCCTCTCCCTGTCCATCTCCAAGCGACTGGACAATCCCCCTCTCCCTGTTCATCTCCAACCGACTGGACAATCCCTCTCTCCCTGTGCATCTCCAACCGATTGAACAATCCCCCTCGCCCTGTCCATCTCCAACCGACAGGACAATACACCTCTCCCTGCCGATCTCGAACCGACTGGACAATCCCTCTCTCACTGTCCATCTCCAAATTACTGGACAATCCCTCTCTGCCTGTCCATCTCCAACCAACTGGACAATCCCTCTCTCCCTGACCAACTGACTGGACAATCCCTCTCTCCCGGTCCATCTCCAACTGACTAGACAATAACTCTCTGCCTGTCCATCTCCAACCAACTAGACAATCCCTCTCTCCCTGTCCATCTCCAACTGACAGAACAATCTCTCCTCTCTGTCCATCTCCAACTGACTGGACAATTCCTCTCTCTCTGTCCATCTCCAATGGACTGGACAATCCCTCTCTCCCTGTCCATCGCCAAATCTCCAACTGACTGGACAATGCCTCTCTGGCTGTCCATCTCCAACTGACTGGAAAATCCCTCTCTCCCTGTCCATCTCCGAATGACTGGACAATACCTCTCTGCCTGTCCATCTTCAACCAACTGGACAGTCCGATCTCCCTGTCCATCTCCAACTGACCAGAAATTCCCTCACTTTCTGTCCATCCCCAACTGACTGCACAATCCCTCTCTAATTGTCCATCTCCAATCGACTGGACAATCCCTCTTTCCCTTTCCATCTCCAACCAACTGGACAATTCCTCTTTCCCTGTCCATCTCCAACCGACAGGACATTCCTTCTCTCCGTGTCCATCTCCAACTGACTGGACAAACTCCCTCTCCCTGTCCATCTCCAACCGACTGGACAAACCCTCTCTCCCTGTCCATCTCCAACTGACTGGACAATCCCTCTCTCCCTGTCCATCTCCAACCGACTGGACAATCCCTCTCTCCCTGTCCATCTCCAACCGACTGGACAATCCCTCTCTCTATGTCCATCTCCAACTGACTGGACAATCCCTCTCTGCCTTTCCATCTCCAAATGACTGCACATTCCCTCTCTCCCTGTAAAATCTCCAACTGACTAGACAATTCCTCCTCTCTGTTCATCCCCAATGGACTGGACAATCCCCCTCTCCCTGTCCATCTCCAACCGACCGGACAAACCCCTCTCCCTGTCCATCTACAACCGACTGGACAAACCCCTCTCCCTGTCCATCTCCAACTTACTCGACAATCCCTCTCTCCCTGTCCATCTCCAACTGACTGGACAATCCCTCTCTCCCTGTCCATCTCCAACCGACTGGACAACCCCTCTCTCCCTGTCCATCTCCAACCGATTGAACAATCCCCCTCGCCCTGTCCATCTCCAACCGACAGGACAATACCCCTCTCCCTGCCGATCTCCAACCAACTGGACAATCCCTCTCTCCCTGTCCATCTCCAACTGACTGGACAATCCCTCTCTCCCTGTCCATCTCCAACTGAATGGACAATCCCCCTCTCCCTGTCCATCTCCAAGCGACTGGACAATCCCCCTCTCCCTGTTCATCTCCAACCGACTGGACAATCCCTCTCTCCCTGTGCATCTCCAACCGATTGAACAATCCCCCTCGCCCTGTCCATCTCCAACCGACAGGACAATACATCTCTCCCTGCCGATCTCCAACCGACTGGACAATCCCTCTCTCACTGTCCATCTCCAAATTACTGGACAATCCCTCTCTGCCTGTCCATGTCCAACCAACTGGACAATCCCTCTCTCCCTGTCCATCTCCAACCGACTGGACAATCCCTCTCTCCCTGTCCATCTCCAACTGACTGGACAATCCCTCTCTGCCTGTCCATCTCCAAACAACTAGACAATCCCTCTCTCCCTGTCCATCTGCAGCTGACTGGACAATCCCTATCTCTCTGTCCATCTCCAACTGACAGAACAATCCCTCCTCTCTGTCCATCTCCAACTGACTGGACAATTCCTCTCTCTCTGTCCATCTCCAATGGACTGGACAATCCCTCTCTCCCTGTCCAGCTCCAACCGACTGGACAATCCCCCTCTCCCTGCCCATCTCCAACCGACTGGACAATCCCTCTCTCCCTGTCCATCTCCAAATGATTGGACAATTCCTCTCTCCCTGTCCTTCTCCAACTGACCAGAAAATCGCTCTCTCCCTGTCCATCTACAACTGACTGGACAATCCCACTCTCTCTGTCCATCTCCAACTGACTGGACAATCCCTCTCTGCCTGTCCATCTCCAAACTACTGGACAATCCCTCTCTCCCTGTCCAACTAACTGGACAATCCCTCTCTCCCTGTCCAACTGACTGGACAATCCCTCTCTCCCTGTCCATCTCCAACTGACTGGACAATCCCTCTCTGCCTGTCCATCTCCAACCAACTGGACAATCCCTCTCTCCCTGTCCATCTCCAACTGACTGGACAATCCCTCTCTCTCTGTCCATCTCCAATTGACTGGACAATCCCTCTCTCCCTGTCCATCTCCAACTGACTGGACAACCCCTGTCTCCCTGTCCAACTAACTGGACAATCCCTCTCTCCCTGTCCATCTCCAACTGATTGGACAATCCCTCTCTGCCTGTCCATCTCCAACCGACTGTACAATCCCTCCTCTCTCCAAGTCCATCTCCAACTGACTGGAAAATCCCTCTCTCTCTGTGTCCATCTCTAACTGACTGGACAATACCTCTCTCCCTGTCCATCTCCAAATTACTGGACAATCCCTCTCTGCCTGTCCATCTCCAACCAACTGGACAATCCCTCTCTCCCTGTCCATCTCCAACTGACTGGACAATCCCTCTCTCCCTGTCCATCTCCAACTGACTGGACAATCCCTCTCTGCCTGTCCATCTCCAACCAACTGGACAATCCCTCTCTCCCTGTCCATCTCCAACTGACTGGACAATTCCTCTCTCCCTGTCCTTCTCCAACTGACCAGAAAATCGCTCTCTCCCTGTCCATCTACAAATCTCCAACTGACTGGACAATCTCTCTCTCCCTGTCCATCTCCAACTGACTGGACAATCCCTCTCTGCCTGTCCATCTCCAAACTACTGGACAATCCCTCTCTCCCTGTCCAACTAACTGGACAATCCCTCTCTCCCTGTCCAACTCCAACTGACTGGACAATCGCTCTGTCACTGTTCAATGCCAACTACCTGGACAATCCTTTTGCCTGTCCATCTCCAACCAACTGGACAATCCCTCTCTCTCTGTCCATCTCCAACTGACTGGACAATCCCTCCTCTCTCCCAGTCCATCTCCAAGTGATTGGACAATCCCTCTCTCTCTATGTCCATCTCTAACTCACTGGACAATGCCTCTCTCCCTGTCCATCTCCAACTGACTGGATAATCCCTCTCTCCCTGTCCATCTCCAACTGACTGGACAATCCCTCTCTGCCAGTCCATCTCCAATCAACTGGACAATCCCTCTCTCCCTGTCCAACTGACTGGACAATCCCTCTCACCCGGTCCATCTCCAACTGACTAGACAATAACTCTCTGCCTGTCCATCTCCAACCAACTGGACAATCCATCTCTCCCTGTCCATCTCCAACTGACTAGACAATCCCTCTTTCTCTGTCCACCTCCAATTGACTGGACAATCCCTCTCTCCCTGTCCATCTCCAACCGACTGGACAACCCCTGTCTCCCTGTCCATCTCCAACTAACTGGACAATCCCTCTCTCCCTGTCCATCTCCAACTGACTGGACAATCCCTCTCTCTCTGTCCAACTCTAACTGACTGGACAATACCTCTCTCCCTGTCCATCTCCAAATTACTGGACAATCCCTCTCTGCCTTTCCATCTCCAACTGACTGGACAATCCCTCTCTGCCTTTCCATCTCCAAATGACTGCACATTCCCTCTCTCCCTGTAAAATCTCCAACTGACTAGACAATTCCTCCTCTCTGTTCATCCCCAACTGACTGGACAAACCCCTCTCCCTGTCCATCTACAACTGACTGGACAAAACCCTCTCCCTGTCCATCTCCAACCGACTGGACAAAACCCTCTCCCTGTCCATCTCCAACTGACTGGACAATCCCTCTCTCCCTGTCCATCTCCAACTGACTGGACAATCCCCCTCTCCCTGTCCATCTCCAACCGACTGGACAACCCCTCTCTCCCTGTCCATCTCCAACCGACTGGACAATCCCTCTCTCTATGTCCATCTCCAACTGACTGGACAATCCCTCTCTGCCTTTCCATCTCCAAATGACTGCACATTCCCTCTCTCCCTGTAAAATCTTCAACTGACTAGACAATTCCTCCTCTCTGTTCATCCCCAACCGACTGGACAATCCCCTTCTCCCTGTCCATCTCCAACTGACTGGACAATCCCTCTCTCCCTGTCCATCTCCAACCGACTGGACAATCCCTCTCTCCCTGTCCATCTCCAACTTACTGGACAATCCCTCTCTCCCTGTCCATCTCCAACTGACTGGACAATCCCTCTCTCCCTGTCCATCTCCAACCGACTGGACAATCCCTCTCTCCCTGTCCATCTCCAACCGATTGAACAATCCCCCTCGCCCTGTCCATCTCCAACCGACAGGACAATACCCCTCTCCCTGCCGATCTCCAACCGACTGGACAATCCCTCTCTCCCTGTCCATCTCCAACTGACTGGACAATCCCTCTCTCCCTGTCCATCTCCAACTGACTGGACAATCCCCCTCTCCCTGTCCATCTCCAACCGACTGGACAATCCCTCTCTCCCTGTCCATCTCCAACTGACTGGACAATCCCCCTCTCCCTGTCCATCTCCAACTGACTGGACAATCCCCCTCTCCCTGTCCATCTCCAACCGACTGGACAATCCCTCTCTCCCTGTCCATCTCCAACTGACTCGACAATCCCTCTCTCCCTGTCCATCTCCAACTGACTGGACAATCCCTCTCTCCCTGTCCATCTCCAACCGACTGGACAAACACTCTCTCCCTGTCCATCTCCAACTGACTGGACAATCCCTCTCTGTGTGTCCATCTCCAAACGACTGGACAATCCCTCTCTCCCTGTCCATCTCCAACTGACTGGACAATCCCTCTCTCTCTGTCCATCTCCAACTGACTGGACAATCCCTCTCTCCCTGTCCATCTCCAACCGACTGGACAAACCCTCTTTCCCTGTCCATCTCCAACTGACCAGACAATCCGTCTCTCCCTGTCCATCTCCAACTGACTGGACAATCCCTCTCTCCCTGTCCATCTCCAACTGACTGGACAATCCCTCTCTCCCTGTCCATCTCCAACTGACTGGACAATCCCTCTCTCCCTGTCCATCTCCAACCGACTGGACAATCCCTCTCTCTATGTCCATCTCCAACTGACTGGACAATCCCTCTCTGCCTTTCCATCTCCAAATAACTGCACATTCCCTCTCTCCCTGTAAAATCTTCAACTGACTAGACAATTCCTCCTCTCTGTTCATCCCCAACCGACTGGACAATCCCCCTCTCCCTGTCCATCTCCAACCGACTGGACAAACCCTCTCTCCCTGTCCATCTCCAACCGACTGGACAACCCCTCTCTCCCTGTCCATCTCCAACCGATTGAACAATCCCCCTCGCCCTGTCCATCTCCAACCGACAGGACAATACCCCTCTCCCTGCCGATCTCCAACCGACTGGACAATCCCTCTCTCCCTGTCCATCTCCAACTGACTGGACAATCCCTCTCTCCCTGTCCATCTCCAACTGACTGGACAATCCCCCTCTCCCTGTCCATCTCCAACCGACTGGACAATCCCTCTCTCCCTGTCCATCTCCAACTTACTCGACAATCCCTCTCTCCCTGTCCATCTCCAACTGACTGGACAATCCCTCTCTCCCTGTCCATCTCCAACCGACTGGACAATCCCTCTCTCCCTGTCCATCTCCAACCGACTGCACAATCCCCCTCTCCCTGTCCATCTGTAACTGACTGGACAATCCCCCTCTCCCTGTCCATCTCCAACCGACTGGAAAATCCCTCTCTCCCTGTCCATCTCCAACTGACTGGACAATCCCTCTCTCCCTGTCCATCTCCAACTGACTGGACAATCCCTCTCTGCCTTTCCATCTCCAAATGACTGCACATTCCCTCTCTCCCTGTAAAATCTCCAACTGACTAGACAATTCCTCCTCTCTGTTCATCCCCAACTGACTGGACAATCCCCCTCTCCCTGTCCATCTCCAACCGACTGGACAAACCCCTCTCCCTGTCCATCTACAACCGACTGGACAAAACCCTCTCCCTGTCCATCTCCAACTTACTCGACAATCCCTCTCTCCCTGTCCATCTCCAACTGACTGGACAATCCCCCTCTCCCTGTCCATCTCCAACCGACTGGACAACCCCTCTCTCCCTGTCCATCTCCAACCGACTGGACAATCCCTCTCTCTATGTCCATCTCCAACTGACTGGACAATCCCTCTCTGCCTTTCCATCTCCAAATGACTGCACATTCCCTCTCTCCCTGTAAAATCTTCAACTGACTAGACAATTCCTCCTCTCTGTTCATCCCCAACCGACTGGACAATCCCCCTCTCCCTGTCCATCTCCAACCGACTGGACAAACCCCTCTCCCTGTCCATCTTCAACCGACTGGACAAACCCCTCTCCCTGTCCATCTCCAACCGATTGAACAATCCCCCTCGCCCTGTCCATCTCCAACCGACAGGACAATACCCCTCTCCCTGCCGATCTCCAACCGACTGGACAATCCCTCTCTCCCTGTCCATCTCCAACTGACTGGACAATCCCTCTCTCCCTGTCCATCTCCAACTGAATGGACAATCCCCCTCTCCCTGTCCATCTCCAAGCGACTGGACAATCCCCCTCTCCCTGTTCATCTCCAACCGACTGGACAATCCCTCTCTCCCTGTCCATCTCCAACTGACTGGACAATCCCTCTCTCCCTGTCCATCTCCAACTGACTGGACAATCCCTCTCTCCCTGTCCATCTCCAACCGATTGAACAATCCCCCTCGCCCTGTCCATCTCCAACCGACAGGACAATACCCCTCTCCCTGCCGATCTCCAACCAACTGGACAATCCCTCTCTCCCTGTCCATCTCCAACTGACTGGACAATCCCTCTCTCCCTGTCCATCTCCAACTGAATGGACAATCCCCCTCTCCCTGTCCATCTCCAAGCGACTGGACAATGCCCATCTCCCTGTTCATCTCCAACCGACTGGACAATCCCTCTCTCCCTGTCCTTCTCCAACTGACCAGAAAATCGCTCTCTCCCTGCCCATCTACAAATGTCCAACTGACTGGACAATCTCTCTCTCCCTGTCCATCTCCAACTGACTGGACAATCCCTCTCTGCCTGTCCATCTCCAAACTACTGGACAATCCCTCTCTCCCTGTCCAACTAACTGGACAATCCCTCTCTCCCTGTCCAACTAACTGGACAATCGCTCTGTCACTGTTCAATGCCAACTACCTGGACAATCCTTTTGCCTGTCCATCTCCAACCAACTGGACAATCCCTCTCTCTCTGTCCATGTCCAACAGACAGGACAATCCCTCTCTGCCTGTCCATCTCCAACCAACTGTACAATCCCTCCTCTCTCCCAGTCCATCTCCAAGTGATTGGACAATCCCTCTCTCTCTATGTCCATCTCTAACTCACTGGACAATGCCTCTCTCCCTGTCCATCTCCAACTGACTGGATAATCCCTCTCTCCCTGTCCATCTCCAACTGACTGGACAATCCCTCTCTACCAGTCCATCTCCAATCAACTGGACAATCCCTCTCTCCCTGTCCAACTGACTGGACAATCCCTCTCACCCGGTCCATCTCCAACTGACTAGACAATAACTCTCTGCCTGTCCATCTCCAACCAACTGGACAATCCATCTCTCCCTGTCCATCTCCAACTGACTAGACAATCCCTCTTTCTCTGTCCACCTCCAATTGACTGGACAATCCCTCTCTCCCTGTCCATCTCCAACCGACTGGACAACCCCTGTCTCCCTGTCCAACTAACTGGACAATCCCTCTCTCCCTGTCCATCTCCAACTGATTGGACAATCCCTCTCTGCCTGTCCATCTCCAACCAACTGTACAATCCCTCCTCTCTCCCAGTCCATCTCCAACTGACTGGAAAATCCCTCTCTCTCTGTGTCCATCTCAAACTGACTGGACAATTCCTCTCTCCCTGTCCATCTCCAACTGACTGGTTAATCCCTATCTGCCTGTCCATCTCCAACCAACTGGACAATCCCTCTCTCCCTGTCCATCTCCAACTGACTGGACAATCCCTCTCTCCCTGTCCATCTCCAACTGACTGGACAATCCCTCTCTCCCTGTCCATCTCCAACCAACTGGACAATCCCTCTCTCCCTGTCCATCTCCAACTGACTGGACAATCCCTCTCTCTCTTGTCCATCTCCAACTGACTGGACAATCCCTCTCTTCCTGTCCATCTCCAACTGACTGGACAATCCCTCTCTGCCTGTCCATCTCCAACCAACTGGACAATCCCTCTCTCTCTGTCCATCTCCAACTGACTGGACAATCCCTCTCTCCCTGTCCATCTCCAACTGACTGGACAATCCCTCTCTCTCTGTCCATCTCCAATGGACTGGACAATCCCTCTCTCACTGTCCATCTCCTCCAACTGACTGGACAATCCCTCTCTCTGTCCATCTCCAACCGACAGGACAATCCTTCTCTCCCTGTCCATCTCCAAGTAACCAGACAAACTCTCTCCACCAGTCCATCTCCAACCGACTGGACGATCCCTCTCTCCCTGACCATCTCCAACTGACCAGAAATTCCCTCACTTTCTGTCCATCCCCAACTGACTGCACAATCCCTCTCTAATTGTCCATCTCCAACCGACTGGACAATCCCTCTCTCCCTGTCCATCTCCAACTGACTGGACAATCCCCCTCTGCCTACCCATCTCCAAGCAACTGGACAATCCCTCTCTCCCTATCCAACTGACTGGACAATCCCTCTCTCCCTGTCCATCTCCAACTGACTGGACAATCCCTCTCTCCCTGTCCATCTCCAACCGACTGGACAATCCCTCTCTCCCTGTCCATCTCCAACTAACTGGACAATCCCTCTCTCCCTGTCCATCTCCAACTGACTGGACAATCCCTCTCTGCCTGTCCATCTCCAACCAACTGTACAATCCCTCCTCTCTCCCAGTCCATCTCCAACTGACTGGAAAATCCCTCTCTCTCTCTGTCCATCCCCAACTGACTGGACAATCCCTCTCTTCCTGTCCATCTCCAACTGACTGGACAATCCCTCTCTCCCTGTCCATCTCCAAATCACCAACTGACTGGACAATCCCTCTCTCCCTGTCCATCTCCAACTGACTGGACAATCCCTCTCTCTCTGTCCATCTCCAACCGACTGGACAATCCCTCTCTCCCTGTCCATCTCCAACTGACTGGACAATCCCTCTCTCCCTGTCCATCTCCAACTGACTGGACAATCCCTCTCTCCCTGTCCATCTCCAACTGACTGGACAATCCCTCTCTGCCTGTCCATCTCCAACCAACTGGACAATCCCTCTCTCCCTGTCCATCTCCAACTGACCAGAAATTCCCTCACTTTCTGTCCATCTCCAACTGACTGCACAATCCCTCTCTAATTGTCCATCTCCAACCGACTGGACAATCCCTCTCTCCCTGTCCATCTCCAACTGACTGGACAATCCCTCTCTGCCTACCCATCTCCAAAAAACTGGACAATCCCTCTCTCCCTGTCCAACTGACTGGACAATCCCTCTCTCCCTGTCCATCTCCAACTGACTGGACAATCCCTCTCTCCCTGTCCATCTCCAACTGAATGGACAATCCCCCTCTCCCTGTCCATCTCCAACCGACTGGACAATCCCCCTCTCCCTGTCCATCTCCAACCGACTGGACAATCCCTCTCTCCCTGTCCATCTCCAACTGACTGGACAATCCCTCTCTCCCTGTCCATCTCCAACTGACTGGACAATCCCTCTCTCCCTGTCCATCTCCAACTGACTGGACAATCCCTCTCTCCCTGTCCATCTCCAACCGACTGGACAATCCCTCTCTCCCTGTCCATCTCCAACTGACTGACTGGACAATCCCTCTCTCCCTGTCCATCTCCAACCGACTGGACAATCCCTCTCTCCCTGTCCATCTCCAACTGACTGGACAATCCCTCTCTGCCTTTCCATCTCCAAATGACTGCACATTCCCTCTCTCCCTGTAAAATCTCCAACTGACTAGACAATTCCTCCTCTCTGTTCATCCCCAACTGACTGGACAATCCCTCTCTGCCTGTCCATCTCCAAACGACTGGACAATCCCTCTCTCCCTGTCCATCTCCAACCGACTGGACAAACGCCTCTCCCTGTCCATCTCCAACTTACTCGACAAACCCTCTCTCCCTGTCCATCTCCAACTGACTGGACAATCCCCCTCTCCCTGTCCATCTCCAACCGACTGGACAATCCCTCTCTCCCTGTCCATCTCCAACCGACTGGACAATCCCTCTCTCCCTGTCCATCTCCAACTGACTGGACAATCCTTCTCTGCCTTTCCATCTCCAAATGACTGCACATTCCCTCTCTCCCTGTAAAATCTGCAACTGACTAGACAATTCCTCCTCGCTGTTCATCCCCAACCGACTGGACAATCCCCCTCTCTCGCTGTCCATCTCCAAACTGACTGGACAACCCCTCTCTCCCTGTCCATCTCCAACCGACTGGACAATCCCCCTCTCCCTGTCCATCTCCAACTGACTGGACAATCCCTCTCTCCCTGTCCATCTCCAACTGACTGGACAATCCCTCTCTCCCTGTCCATCTCCAACCGACTGGACAATCCCTCTCTCCCTGTCCATCTCCAACCAACTGGACAATCCCTCTCTCCCTGTCCATCTCCAACCGACTGGACAATACCCTCCTCCCTGTCCATCTCCAACCGACTGAACAAACCCCTCTCCCTGTCCATCTCCAACGGACTGGACAATCGCGCTCTCGCTGTCGATCTCCAACTTACTGGACAACCCCTCTCTCCCTGTCCATCTCCAACAGACTGGACAATCCCTCTCTCCCTGTCCATCTCCAACTAATTGGACAATCCCTCTCTCCCTGTCCATCTCCAACTGACTGGATCTCCAACCGACTGGACAATCCCTCTCTCCCTGTCCATCTCCAACTGACTGGACAATCCCTCTCTCCCTGTCCATCTCCAACTGACTGGACAATCGCTCACTCCCTGTCCATCTCCAACAGACTGGACAATCCCTCTCTCCCTGACCATCTCCAACCAACTGGACAATCCCTCTCCCCTGTCCATCTCCAACCTACTGGACAATCCCTCTCTCCCTGTCCATCTGCAACTGACTGGACAATGCCTCTCTCCCTGTCCATCTCCAACTGACTGGACAATCCCTCTCTCCCTGTCCATCTCCAACTGACTGGACAATCCCTCTCTCCCTGTCCATCTCCAACTGACTGGACAATCCCTCTCTCCCTGTCCATCTCCAACCGACTGGACAATCCCTCTCTCCCTGTCCATCTCCAACTGACTGGACAATCCCTCTCTCCCTGTCCATCTCCAACTGACTGGACAATCCCTCTCTCCCTGTCCATCTCCAACCGACTGGACAATCCCTCTCTCCCTGTCCATCTCCAACCGACTGGACAATCCCTCTCTCCCTGTCCATCTCCAACTGACTGGACAATCCCCCTCTCCCTGTCCATCTCCAACTGACTGGACAATCCCTCTCTCCCTGTCCATCTCCAACTGACTGGACAATGCCTCTCTCCCTGTCCATCTCCAACTGACTGGACAATCCCTCTCTCCCTGTCCATCTCCAACTGACTGGACAATCCCTCTCTCCCTGTCCATCTCCAACTGACTGGACAATCCCAATCTCCATGTCCATCTCCAACCGACTGCACAAACCCCTCTCCCTGTCCATCTCCAACCGACTGGACAATCCCCTCTCCCTGTCCATCTCCAACTGACTGGACAATCCCTCTCTCCCTGTCCATCTCCAACTGACTGGACAATCCATTCTCTCCCTGTCCATCTCCAACTGACTGGACAATCCCTCTCTCCCTGTCCATCTCCAACCGACTGGACAATCCCTCTCTCCCTGTCCATCTCCAACTGACTGGACAATCCTTCTCTGCCTTTACATCTCGAAATGACTGCACATTCCCTCTCTCCCTGTAAAATCTTCAACTGACTAGACAATTCCTCCTCTCTGTTCATCCCCAACCGACTGGACAATCCCCTTCTCCCTGTCCATCTCCATCCGACTGGACAAACCCCTCTCCTTGTCCATCTCCAACCGACTGGACAAACCCCTCTCCCTGTCCATCTCCAACTTACCGGACAATCCCTCTCTCCCTGTCCATCTCCAACTGACTGGACAATCCCTCTCTCCCTGTCCATCTCCAACTTACTGGACAACCCCTCTCTCCCTGTCCATCTCCAACAGACTGGACAATCCCCTTCTCCCTGTCCATCTCCATCCGACTGGACAATCCCTCTCTCCCTGTCCATCTCCAACCGACTGGACAATCCCTCTCTCCCTGTCCATCTCCAACTGACTGGACAATCCCTCTCTCCCTGTCCATCTCCAACTGACTGGACAATCCCCCTCTCCCTGTCCATCTCCAACTGACTGGACAATCCCTCTCTCCCTGTCCATCTCCAACCGACTGGACAATCCCTCTCTCCCTGTCCATCTCCAACTGACTGGACAATCCCTCTCTCCCTGTCCATCTCCAACTGACTGGACAATCCCTCTCTCCCTGTCCATCTCCAACCGACTGGACAATCCCTCTCTCCCTGTCCATCTCCAACCGACTGGACAATCCCCCTCTCCCTGTCCATCTCCAACCGACTGGACAATCCCCCTCTCCCTGTCCATCTCCAACCGACTGGACAATCCCTCTCTCCCTGTCCATCTCCAACTGACTGGACAATCCCTCTCTGCCTTTCCATCTCCAAATGACTGCACATTCCCTCTCTCCCTGTAAAATCTCCAACTGACTAGACAATCCCTCTCTCTCCCTGTCCATCTCCAACTGACTGGACAATCCCTCTCTCCCTGTCCATCTCCAACTGACTGGACAATCCCTCTCTCCCTGTCCATCTCCAACCGACTGGACAATCCCTCTCTCCCTGTCCATCTCCAACTGACTGGACAATCCCTCTCTCCCTGTCCATCTCCAACTGACTGGACAATCCCTCTCTCCCTGTCCATCTCCAACTGACTGGACAATCCCTCTCTCCCTGTCCATCTCCAACTGACTGGACAATCCCTCTCTCCCTGTCCATCTCCAACCGACTGGACAATCCCTCTCTCCCTGTCCATCTCCAACCAACTGGACAATCCCTCTCTCCCTGTCCATCTCCAACTGACTGGACAATCCCTCTCTCTCTGTCCATCTCCAATGGACTGGACAATCCCTCTCTTCTTGTCCATCTCCAACTGACTGGACAATCCCTCTCTCCCTGTCCATATCCAACCGACTGGACAATCCCCCTCTCCCTGTCCATCTCCAACCGACTGGACAATCCCCTTCTCCCTGTCCATCTGTAACTGACTGGACCATCCCTCTCTCCCTGTCCATCTCCAACCGACTGGACAATCCCTCTCTCCCTGTCCATCTCCAACTGACTGGACAATCCCCCTCTCTCTGTCCATCTCCAACGGACTGGACAATCCCACTCTGCCTGTCCATCTCCAACTGACTGGACAATCCCTCTCTCCCTGTCCATCTCCAACTGAATGGACAATCCCCCTCTCCCTGTCCATATCCAAGCGACTGGACAATCCCCCTCTCCCTGTCCATATCCAAGCGACTGGACAATCCCCCTCTCCCTGTTCATCTCCAACCGACTAGACAATCCCTCTCTCCCTGTCCATCTCCAACTGACTGGACAATCCCTCTCTCCCTGTCCATCTCCAACTTACTCGACAATCCCTCTCTCCCTGTCCATCTCCAACTGACTGGACAATCCCTCTCTCCCTGTCCATCTCCAACCGATTGAACAATCCCCCTCGCCCTGTCCATCTCCAACCGACAGGACAATACCCCTCTCACTGCCGAACTCCAACCAACTGGACAATCCCTCTCTCCCTGTCCATCTCCAACTGACTGGACAATCCCTCTCTCCCTGTCCATCTCCAACTGACTGGACAATCCCCCTCTCCCTGTCCATCTCCAACTGACTGGACAATCCCCCTCTCTCCCTGTCCATCTCCAACCGACTGGACAATCCTTCTCTCCCTGTCCTTCTCCAACTGACCAGAAAATCGCTCTCTCCCTGTCCATCTACAAATGTCCAACTGACTGGACAATCTCTCTCTCCCTGTCCATCTCCAACCGACTGGACAATCCCCTCTCCCTGTCCATCTCCAACCGACTGGACAATCCCTCTCTCCCTGTCCATCTCCAACCGACTGGACAATCCCTCTCTCCCTGTCCATCTCCAACCGACTGGACAACCCCTGTCTCCCTGTCCAACTAACTGGACAATCCCTCTCTCCCTGTCCATCTCCAACTGACTGGACAATCCCTCTCTGCCTGTTCATCTCCAACCAACTGGACAATCCCTCCTCTCTCCCTGTCCATCTCCAACTGACTGGACAATCCCTCTCTCCCTGTCCATCTCCAACTGACTGGACAATCCCTCTCTCCCTGTCCATCTCCAACTGACTGGACAATCCCTCTCTGCCTGTCCATCTCCAACCAACTGGACAATCCCTCCTCTCTCCCTGTCCATCTCCAACTGACTGGACAATCCCTCTCTCCCTGTCCATCTCCAACTGACTGGACAAACTCTCTCTCCCTGTCCATCTCCAACCGACTGGACAATCCCTCTCTCCCTGTCCATCTCCAACGGACTGGACAATCCCTCTCTCCCTGTCCATCTCCAACTGACCAGACAATCCCTCTCTCCCTGTCCATCTCCAACCAACTGGACAATCCCTCTCTCCCTGTCCATCTCCAACTGACTGGACAATCCCTCTCTCTCTGTCCATCTCCAACTGACTGGACAATCCCTCTCTCCCTGTCCATCTCCAACTGACTGGACAATCCCTCTCTCCCTGTCCATCTCCAACCGACTGGACAATCCCCTCTCCCTGTCCATCTCCAACCGACTGGACAATCCCCCTCTCCCTGTCCATCTCCAACTGACCGGACAATCCCTCTCTCCCTGTCCATCTCCAACTGACTGGACAATCCCTCTCTCCCTGTCCATCTCCAACCGACTGGACAACCCCTGTCTCCCTGTCCAACTAACTGGACAATCCCTCTCTCCCTGTCCATCTCCAACTGATTGGACAATCCCTCTCTGCCTGTCCATCTCCAACCAACTGTACAATCCCTCCTCTCTCCCAGTCCATCTCCAACTGACTGGAAAATCCCTCTCTCTCTGTGTCCATCTCAAACTGACTGGACAATCCCTCTCTCCCTGTCCATCTCCAACTGACTGGACAATCCCTCTCTGCCTGTCCATCTCCAACCAACTGGACAATCCCTCTCTCCCTGTCCATCCCCAACTGACTGGACAATCCCTCTCTTCCTGTCCATCTCCAACTGACTGGACAATCCCTCTCTCCCTGTCCATCTCCAACCAACTGGACTATCCCTCTCTCATTGTCCATCTCCAACTGACTGAACATTCCCTCTCTCTTGACCATCTCCAACTGACTGGACAATCCCTATCTTCCTGTCCATCTCCAACTGACTGGACAATCCCTCTCTGCCTGTCCATCTCCAACCAACTGGACAATTCCTCTCTCCCTGTCCATCTCCAACCAACTGGACAATCCGTCTCTCCCTGTCCATCTCCAACTGACCAGACATTCCCTCTCTCTCTGTCCATCTCCAATGGACTGGACAATCCCTCTCTCCCTGTCCTTCGCCAAATCTCCAACTGACTGGACAATGCCTCTCTCGCTATCCATCTCCAACTGACTGGAAAATCCCTCTCTCCCTGTCCATCTCCGAATAACTGGACTATACCTCTCTGCCTGTCCATCTCCAACTGACTGGACAATCCGATCTCCCTGTCCAACTCCAACTGACCAGAAATTCCCTCACTTTCTGTCCATCCCCAACTGACTGCACAATCCCTCTCTAATTGTCCATCTCCAATCGACTGGACAATCCCTCTCTCCCTGTCCATCTCCAACTGACTGGACAATCCCTCTCTCCCTGTCCATCTCCAACTGACTGGACAATCCCTCTCTCCCTGTCCATCTCCAACCGACTGGACAATCCCCCTCGCCCTGTCCATCTCCAACCGACAGGACAATACACCTCTCCCTGCCGATCTCCAACCGACTGGACAATCCCTCTCTCCCTGTCCTTCGCCAAATCTCCAACTGACTGGACAATGCCTCTCTCGCTATCCATCTCCAACTGACTGGAAAATCCCTCTCTCCCTGTCCATCTCCGAATAACTGGACTATACCTCTCTGCCTGTCCATCTTCAACCAACTGGACAGTCCGATCTCCCTGTCCATCTCCAACTGACCAGAAATTCCCTCACTTTCTTTCCATCCCCAACTGACTGCACAATCCCTCTCTAATTGTCCATCTCCAATCGACTGGACAATCCCTCTCTCCCTGTCCAGCTCCAACTGACTGGACAATCCCTCTCTCCCTGTCCATCTCCAACTGACTGGACAAACCCTCTCTCCCTGTCCATCTCCAACCGATTGCACAATCCCCCTCGCCCTGTCCATCTCCACCCCACTGGACAATCCCCCTCTCCCTGCCGATCTCCAACCGACTGGACAATCCCTCTCTCCCTGTCCCTCTCCAACTGACTGGACAATCCCTCTCTCTCTGTCCATCTCCAACTGACAGGACAATCCCTCCTCTCTGTCCATCTCCAACTGACTGGACAATCCCTCTCTCCCTGTCCATCGCCAAATCTCCAACTGACTGGACAATCCCTCTCCCCTGTCCATCTCCAACCGACTGGACAATCCCTCTCTCCCTGTCCATCTCCAGCTGACTGGACAATCCCTCTCTCCCTGTCCAGCTCCAACCGACTGGACAATCCCTCTCTCCCTGTCCATCTCCAGCTGACTGGACAATCCTTCTCTCTCTGTCCATCTCCAACTGACAGAACAATCCCTCCTCTCTGTCCATCTCCAACTGACTGGACAATTCATCTCTCTCTGTCCATCTCCAACTGGATGGACAATCCCTCTCTCCCTGTCCATCTCCAACCTGACTGGACAATCCCTCTCTCCCTGTCCATCTCCAACTGACTGGACAATCCCTCTCTCCCTGTCCATCTCCAACCGACTGGACAATCCCTCTCTCCCTGTCCATCTCCAACTGACTGGACAATCCCTCTCTCCCTGTCCATCTCCAACTGACTGGACAATCCCTCTCTCCCTGTCCATCTCCAACTGACTGGACAATCCCTCTCTCTTGTCCATCTCCAACTGACTGGACAATCCCTCTCTCCCTGTCCATCTCCAACTGACTGGACAATCCCTCTCTCCCTGTCCATCTCCAACTGACTGGACAATCCCTCTCTCACCTGTCCATCTCCAACCGACTGGACAACCCCTCTCTCCCTGTCCATCTCCAACTGACTGGACAATCCCTCTCTCCCTGTCCATCTCCAACTGACTGGACAATCCCTCTCTGTCCTGTCCATCTCCAACTGACAGGACAATCCCTCCTCTCTGTCCATCTCCAACTGACTGGACAATTCCTCTCTCTCTGTCCATCTCCAATGGACTGGACAATCCCTCTCTCCCTGTCCATCGCCAAATCTCCAACTGACTGGACAATCCCTCTCTCCCTGTCCATCTCCAACCGACTGGACAACCCCTGTCTCCCTGTCCAACTAACTGGACAATCCCTCTCTCCCTGTCCATCTCCAACTGATTGGACAATCCCTCTCTGCCTGTCCATCTCCAACCAACTGTACAATCCCTCCTCTCTCCCTGTCCATCTCCAACTGACTGGACAATCCCTCTCTCCCTGTCCATCTCCAACTGACTGGACAATCCCTCTCTCCCTGTCCATCTCCAACTGACTGGACAATCCCTCTCTGCCTGTCCATCTCCAACCAACTGGACAATCCCTCTCTCCCTGTCCATCTCCAACTGACTGGACAATCCCTCTCTTCCTGTCCATCTCCAACCAACTGGACAATCCCTCTCTTCCTGTCCATCTCCAACCAACTGGACAATCCCTCTCTCCCGGTCCATCTCCAACTGACCAGACAATCCCTCTCTCTCTGTCCATCTCCAATGGACTGGACAATCCCTCTCTCCCTGTCCATCTCCAACTGACTGGACAATCCCTCTCTCGCTGTCCATCTCCAACTGACTGGAAAATCCCTCTCTCCCTGTCCATCTCCGAATGACTGGACAATACCTCTCTGCCTGTCCATCTTCAACCAACTGGACAGTCCGATCTCCCTGTCCATCTCCAACTGACCAGAAATTCCCTCACTTTCTGTCCATCCCCAACTGACTGCACAATCCCTCTCTAATTGTCCATCTCCAACCGACTGGACAATCCCTCTCTCCCTGTCCTTCTCCAACTGACCAGAAATTCCCTCACTTTCTGTCCATCTCCAACTGACTGGACAATCCCTCTCTGCCTGTCCATCTCCAAACTACTGGACAATCCCTCTCTCCCTGTCCAACTAACTGGACAATCCCTCTCTCCCTGTCCAACTAACTGGACAATCGCTCTGTCACTGTTCAATGCCAACTACCTGGACAATCCTTTTGCCTGTCCATCTCCAACCAACTGGACAATCCCTCTCTCTCTGTCCATCTCCAACTGACTGGACAATCCCTCTCTGCCTGTCCATCTCCAACCAACTGTACAATCCCTCCTCTCTCCCAGTCCATCTCCAAGTGATTGGACAATCCCTCTCTCTCTATGTCCATCTCTAACTCACTGGACAATGCCTCTCTCCCTGTCCATCTCCAATCAACTGGACAATCCCTCTCTCCCTGTCCAACTGACTGGACAATCCCTCTCACCCGGACCATCTCCAACTGACTAGACAATAACTCTCTGCCTGTCCATCTCCAACCAACTGGACAATCCATCTCTCCCTGTCCATCTCCAACTGACTAGACAATCCCTCTTTCTCTGTCCACCTCCAATTGACTGGACAATCCCTCTCTCCCTGTCCATCTCCAACCGACTGGACAACCCCTGTCTCCCTGTCCAACTAACTGGACAATCCCTCTCTCCCTGTCCATCTCCAACTGATTGGACAATCCCTCTCTGCCTGTCCATCTCCAACCAACTGTACAATCTCTCCTCTCTCCCAGTCCATCTCCAACTGACTGGAAAATCCCTCTCTCTCTGTGTCCATCTCAAACTGACTGGACAATTCCTCTCTCCCTGTCCATCTCCAACTGACTGGACAATCACTCTCTGCCTGTTCATCTCCAACCAACTGGACAATCTCTCTCTCCCTGTCCATCCCCAACTGACTGGACAATCCCTCTCTTCCTGTCCATCTCCAACTGACTGGACAATCCCTCTCTCGCTATCCATCTCCAACTGACTGGAAAATCCCTCTCTCCCTGTCCATCTCCGAATGACTGGACAATACCTCTCTGCCTGTCCATCTTCAACCAACTGGACAGTCCGATCTCCCTGTCCATCTCCAACTGACCAGAAATTCCCTCAGTTTCTGTCCATCCCCAACTGACTGCACAATCCCTCTCTAATTGTCCATCTCCAATCGACTGGACAATCCCTCTCTCCCTGTCCATCTCCAATGGACTGGACAACACCTCTCTCCCTGTCCATCTCCAACCGATTGCACAATTCCCCTCGCCCTGTCCATCTCCAACCGACAGGACAATACACCTCTCCCTGCCGATCTCCAACCGACTGGACAATCCCTCTCTCCCTGTCCATCTCCAACTGACTGGACAATCCCTCTCTCTCTGTCCATCTCCAACTGACAGGACAATCCCTCCTCTCTGTCTATCTCCAACTGACTGGACAATTCCTCTCTCTCTGTCCATCTCCAATGGACTGGACAATCCCTCTCTCCCTGTCCATCGCCAAATCTCCAACTGACTGGACAATCCCTCTCCCCTGTCCATCTACAACTGATGGACAATCCCTCTCTCCCTGTCCAGCTCCAACCGACTGGACAATCCCCCTCTCCCTGCCCATCTCCAACCGACTGGACAATCCCTCACTCCCTGTCCATCTCCAGCTGACTGGACAATCCCTCTCTCTCTGTCCATCTCCAACTGACAGAACAATCCCTCCTCTCTGTCCATCTCCAACTGACTGGACAATTCATCTCTCTCTGTCCATCTCCAACTGGATGGACAATCCCCCTCTCTCTGTCCATCTCCAAGCGACTGGACAATCCCCCTCTCCCTGTTCATCTCCAACCGACTGGACAATCCCTCTCTCCCTGTCCATCTCCAACTGACTGGACAATCCCTCTCTCTCTGTCCATCTCCAACTGACTGGACAATCCCTCTCTCCCTGTCCATCTCCAGCTGACTGGACAATCCCTCTCTCCCTGTCCATCGCCAAATCTCCAACTGACTGGACAATCCCTCTCCCCTGTCCATCTACAACTGATGGACAATCCATCTCTCCCTGTCCATCTCCAACTGACTAGACAATCCCTCTTTCTCTGTCCACCTCCAACTGACTGGACAATCCCTCTCTCCCTGTCCATCTCCAACCGACTGGACAATCCCTCTCTCCCTGTCCATCTCCAACTGACTGGACAATCCCTCTCTGCCTGTCCATCTCCAACCAACTGAACAATCCCTCCTCTCTCCCTGTCCATCTCCAACTGACTGGACAATCCCTCTCTCTCCTGTCCATCTCCAACTGACTGGACAATCCCTCTCTCCCTGTCCATCTCCAACTGACTGGACAATCCCTCTCTCCCTGTCCATCTCCAACCAACTGGACAATCCCTCTCTCCCTGTCCATCTCCAACTGACTGGACAATCCCTCTCTCCCTGTCCATCTCCAACTGACTGGACAATCCCTCTCTCCCTGTCCATCTCCAACTGACTGGACAATCCCTCTCTCCCTGTCCATCTCCAACCGACTGGACAATCCCTCTCTCCCTGTCCATCTCCAACTGACCAGAAAATCCCTCTCTCCCTGTCCATCTCCAACTGACTGGACAATCCCTCTCTCTCTGTCCATCTCCAACCGACTGGACAATCCCTCTCTCCCTGTCCATCTCCAACTGACTGGACAATCCCTCTCTCCCTGTCCATCTCCAACTGACTGGACAATCCCTCTCTGCCTGTCCATCTCCAAACTACTGGACAATCCCTCTCTCCCTGTCCAACTAACTGGACAATCCCTCTCTCCCTGTCCAACTAACTGGACAATCCCTTTCTCCCTGTCCAACTGACTGGACAATCGCTCTGTCACTGTTCAATGACAACTACCTGGACAATCCTTTTGCCTGTCCATCTCCAACCATCTGGACAATCCCTCTCTCCCTGTCCATCTCCAACTCACTGGACAATCACTCTCTGCCTGTTCATCTCCAACCAACTGGACAATCTCTCTCTCCCTGTCCATCTCCAACTGACTGGACAATCCCTCTCTCTCTATGTCCATCTCCAACTGACTGGACAATCCCTCTCTGCCTGTCCATCTCCAATCAACTGGACAATCCCTCTCTCCCTGTCCAACTGACTGGACAATCCCTCTCTCCCGGTCCATCTCCAACTGACCAGACAATAACTCTCTGCCTGTCCATCTCCAACCAACTGGACAATCCCTCTCTCCCTGTCCATCTCCAACTGACTGGACAATCACTCTCTCACTGTCCACATCCAACTGACTGTACAATCCCTCTCTCACCTGTCCATCTCCAACCGACTGGACAACCCCTCTCTCCCTGTCCAACTGACTGGACAATCCCTCTCTCCCTGTCCATCTCCAACTGACTGGACAATCCCTCTCTGCCTGTCCATCTCCAACCAACTGCACAATCCCTCTTCTCTCCCTGTCCAACTCCAACTGACTGGACAATCCCTCTCTCTCTATGTCCATCTCCAACTGACTGGACAATCCCTCTCTCCCTGCCCATCTCTGAATGACTGGACAATCCCTCTCTGCCTGTCCATCTCCAACCAACTGGACAATCCCTCTCTCCCTGTCCATCTCCAACTGACTGGACAATCCCTCTCTCCCTGTCCATCTCCAACTGACTGGACAATCCCTCTCTCCCTGTCCATCTCCAACCGACTGGACAATCCCTCTCTCCCTGTCCATCTCCAACTGACCAGACAATCCCTCTCTCCCTGTCCATCTCCAACCAACTGGACAATCCCTCTCTCCCTGTCCATCTCCAACCGACTGGACAATCCCCTCTCTCCCTGTCCATCTCCAACCGACTGGACAATCCCTCTCTCCCTGTCCATCTCCAACTGACTGGACAATCCCTCTCTCCCTGTCCATCTCCAACCGACTGGACAATCCCTCTCTCCCTGTCCATCTCCAACCGATTGCACAATCCCCCTCGCCCTGTCCATCTCCAACCCACAGGACAATACACCTCTCCCTGCCGATCTCCAACCGACTGGACAATCCCTCTCTCCCTGTCCATCTCCAACTGACTGGACAATCCCTCTCTCTCTGTCCATCTCCAACTGACTGGACAATCCCTCTCTCTCTGTCCATCTCCAACTGACTGGACAATCCCTCTCTCTCTGTCCATCTCCAATGGACTGGACAATCCCTCTCTCCCTGTCCATCGCCAAATCTCCAACTGACTGGACAATCCCTCTCCCCTGTCCATCTACAACTGATGGACAATCCCTCTCTCCCTGTCCAGCTCCAACCGACTGGACAATCCCCCTCTCCCTGCCCATCTCCAACCGACTGGACAATCCCTCTCTCCCTGTCCATCTCCAGCTGACTGGACAATCCCTCTCTCTCTGTCCATCTCCAACTGACAGAACAATCCCTCCTCTCTGTCCATCTCCAACTGACTGGACAATTCATCTCTCTCTGTCCATCTCCAACTGGATGGACAATCCCCCTCTCTCTGTCCATCTCCAAGCGACTGGACAATCCCCCTCTCCCTGTTCATCTCCAACCGACTGGACAATCCCTCTCTCCCTGTCCATCTCCAACTGACTGGACAATCCCTCTCTCTCTGTCCATCTCCAACTGACTGGACAATCCCTCTCTCCCTGTCCATCTCCAGCTGACTGGACAATCCCTCTCTCCCTGTCCATCGCCAAATCTCCAACTGACTGGACAATCCCTCTCCCCTGTCCATCTACAACTGATGGACAATCCATCTCTCCCTGTCCATCTCCAACTGACTAGACAATCCCTCTTTCTCTGTCCACCTCCAATTGACTGGACAATCCCTCTCTCCCTGTCCATCTCCAACCGACTGGACAACCCCTCTCTCCCTGTCCATCTCCAACTGACTGGACAATCCCTCTCTCCCTGTCCATCTCCAACTGATTGGACAATCCCTCTCTGCCTGTCCATCTCCAACCAACTGTACAATCCCTCCTCTCTCCCAGTCCATCTCCAACTGACTGGAAAATCCCTCTCTCTCTCTGTCCATCCCCAACTGACTGGACAATCCCTCTCTTCCTGTCCATCTCCAACTGACTGGACAATCCCTCTCTCCCTGCCCATCTCCAACCAACTGGACTATCCCTCTCTCATTGTCCATCTCCAACTGACTGAACATTCCCTCTCTCTTGACCATCTCCAACTAACTGGACAATCCCTCTCTTCCTGTCCATCTCCAACCAACTGGACAATCCCTCTCTCCCTGTCCATCTCCAACTGACTGGACAATCCCTCTCTCCCTGTCCATCTCCAACTGACTGGACAATCCCTCTCTCCCTGTCCATCTCCAACCGATTGCACAATCCCCCTCGCCCTGTCCATCTCCAACCCACAGGACAATACACCTCTCCCTGCCGATCTCCAACCGACTGGACAATCCCTCTCTCCCTTTCCATCTCCAACTGACTGGACAATCCCTCTCTCCCTTTCCATCTCCAACTGGACTGGACAATCCCTCTCTCCCTGTAAAATCTCCAACTGACTGGACAATTCCTCTCTCTGTCCATCTCCAACTGACTGGACAATCCCTCTCTCCCTGTCCATCCCCAACTGACTGGACAAACCCCTCTCCCTGTCCATCTACAACTGACTGGACAAAACCCTCTCCCTGTCCATCTCCAACTTACTCGACAATCCCTCTCTCCCTGTCCATCTCCAACTGACTGGACAATCCCCCTCTCCCTGTCCATCTCCAACCGACTGCACAACCCCTCTCTCCCTGTCCATCTCCAACCGACTGGACAATCCCTCTCTCTATGTCCATCTCCAACTGACTGGACAATCCCTCTCTGCCTTTCCATCTCCAAATGACTGCACATTCCCTCTCTCCCTGTAAAATCTTCAACTGACTAGACAATTCCTCCTCTCTGTTCATCCCCAACCGACTGGACAATCCCCCTCTCCCTGTCCATCTCCAACCGACTGGACAAACCCCTCTCCCTGTCCATCTCCAACCGACTGGACAAACCCCTCTCCCTGTCCATCTCCAACTGACTGGACAATCCCTCTCTCCCTGTCCATCTCCAACTGACTGGACAATCCCCCTCTCCCTGTCCATATCCAAGCGACCGGACAATCCCTCTCTCCCTGTCCATCTCCAACTTACTGGACAATCCCTCTCTCCCTGTCCATCTCCAACTGACTGGACAATCCCTCTCTCCCTGTCCATCTCCAACCGACTGGACAATCCCTCTCTCCCTGTCCATCTCCAACCGACTGGACAATCCCCCTCTCCCTGTCCATCTCCAACCGACTGGACAATCCCCCTCTCCCTGTCCATCTCCAACCGACTGGACAATCCCTCTCTCCCTGTCCATCTCCAACTGACTGGACAATCCCTCTCTCCCTGTCCATCTCCAACCGACTGGACAATCCCCTTCTCCCTGTCCATCTGTAACTGACTGGACAATCCCTCTCTCCCTGTCCATCTCCAACCGACTGGACAATCCCTCTCTCCCTGTCCATCTCCAACTGACCAGACAATCCCTCTCTCCCTGTCCATCTCCAAATCTCCAACTGACTGGACAATCCCTCTCTCCCTGTCCATCTCCAACTGACTGGACAATCCCTCTCTGCCTGTCCATCTCCAAACTACTGGACAATCCCTCTCTCCCTGTCCATCTCCAACTGACTGGACAATCCCTCTCTCCCTGTCCATCTCCAACTGACTGGACAATCCTCTCTGCCTGTCCATCTCCAACCAACTGGACAATCCCTCTCTCTCTGTCCATCTCCAACTGACTGGACAATCCCTCTCTCTCTATGTCCATCTCTAACTCACTGGACAATGCCTCTCTCCCTGTCCATCTCCAACTGACTGGACAATCCCTCTCTCCCTGTCCATCTCCAACTGACTGGACAATCCCTCTCTGCCAGTCCATCTCCAATCAACTGGACAATCCCTCTCTCCCTGTCCAACTGACTGGACAATCCCTCTCACCCGGTCCATCTCCAACTGACTAGACAATAACTCTCTGCCTGTCCATCTCCAACCAACTGGACAATCCCTCTCTCCCTGTCCATCTCCAACTGACTAGACAATCCCTCTCTCGCTGTCCATCTCCAACTGACTGGACAATCCCTCTCTCCCTGTCCATCTCCAACCGACTGGATAATCCCCTTCTCCCTGTCCATCTCCAACTAACTGGACAATCCCTCTCTCCCTGTCCATCTCCAACTGATTGGACAATCCCTCTCTGCCTGTCCATCTCCAACCAACTGTACAATCCCTCCTCTCTCCCAGTCCATCTCCAACTGACTGGAAAATCCCTCTCTCTCTGTGTCCATCTCAAACTGACTGGACAATTTCTCTCTCCCTGTCCATCTCCAACTGACTGGACAATCACTCTCTGCCTGTTCATCTCCAACCAACTGGACAATCTCTCTCTCCCTGTCCATCCCCAACTGACTGGACAATCCCTCTCTTCCTGTCCATCTCCAACTGACTGGAAAATCCCTCTCTCCCTGCCCATCTCCAACCAACTGGACTATCCCTCTCTCATTGTCCATCTCCAACTGACTGAACATTCCCTCTCTCTTGACCATCTCCAACTAACTGGACAATCCCTCTCTTCCTGTCCATCTCCAACTGACTGGACAATCCCTCTCTGCCTGTCCATCTCCAACCAACTGGACAATCCCTCTCTCACTGTCCAACTGACTGGACAATCCCTCTCTCCTGGTCCATCTCCAACTGACCAGACAATCCCTCTCTCTCTGTCCATCTCCAATGGACTGGACAATCCCTCTCTCCCTGTCCATCTCCAACTGACTGGACAATCCCTCTCTCCCTGTCCATCTCCAACTGACTGGACAATCCCTCTCTCCCTGTCCATCTCCAACTGACTGGACAATCCCTCTCTCCCTGTCCATCTCCAACCAACTGGACAATCCCTCTCTCCCTGTCCATCTCCAACTGACCAGAAATTCCCTCACTTTCTGTCCATCCCCAACTGACTGCACAATCCCTCTCTAATTGTCCTTCTCCAACCGACAGGACAATACACCTCTCCCTGCCGATCTCCAACCGACTGGACAATCCCTCTCTCCCTGTCCTTCTCCAACTGACTGGACAATCCCTCTCTCTCTGTCCATCTCCAACTGACTGGACAATTCCTCTCTCTCTGTCCATCTCCAATGGACTGGACAATCCCTCTCTCCCTGTCCATCGCCAAATCTCCAACTGACTGGACAATCCCTCTCCCCTGTCCATCTCCAACCGACTGGACAATCCCTCTCTCCCTGTCCATCTCCAACTGACTGGACAATCCCTCTCTCCCTGTCCATATCCAACCGACTGGACAATCCCCCTCTCCCTGTCCATCTCCAACCGACTGGACAATCCCTCTCTCCCTGTCCATTTCCAACTGACAGAACAATCCCTCCTCTCTGTCCATCTCTAACTGACTGGACAATTCATCTCTCTCTGTCCATCTCCAACTGGATGAACAATCCCCCTCTCTCTGTCCATCTCCAACCGACTGGACAATCCCCCTCTCCCTGTCCATCTCCAACCGACTGGACAATCCCTCTCTCCCTGTCCATCTCCAACTGACTGGACAATCCCTCTCTCCCTGTCCATCTCCAACTGACTGGACAATCCCTCTCTCCCTGTCCATCTCCAACTGACTGGACAATCCCTCTCTCCCTGTCCATCTCCAACTGACTGGACAATTCCTCTCTCTCTGTCCATCTCCAAATGACTGGACAATCCCTCTCTCTCTGTCCATCTCCAATGGACTGGACAATCCCTCTCTTCTTGTCCATCTCCAACTGACTGGACAATCCCTCTCTCCCTGTCCATCTCCAACTGACTGGACAATCCATCTCTCCCTGTCCATCTCCAACTGACTAGACAATCCCTCTCTCTCTGTCCATCTCCAACTGACTGGACAATCCCTCTCTCCCTGTCCATCTCCAACCGACTGGACAATCCCTCTCTCCCTGTCCATCTCCAACTGACTGGACAATCCCTCTCTCCCTGTCCATCTCCAACTGATTGGACAATCCCTCTCTGCCTGTCCATCTCCAACCAACTTTACAATCCCTCCTCTCTCCCAGTCCATCTCCAACCGACTGGACAACCCCTGTCTCCCTGTCCAACCAACTGGACAATCTCTCTCTCCCTGTCCATCCCCAACTGACTGGACAATCCCTCTCTTCCTGTCCATCTCCAACTGACTGGACAATCCCTCTCTCCCTGCCCATCTCCAACCAACTGGACTATCCCTCTCTCATTGTCCATCTCCAACTGACTGAACATTCCCTCTCTCTTGACCATCTCCAACTGACTGGACAATCCCTCTCTTCCTGTCCATCTCCAACTGACTGGACAATCCCTCTCTGCCTGTCCATCTCCAACCAACTGGACAATCCCTCTCTCACTGTCCAACTGACTGGACAATCCCTCTCTCCCGGTCCATCTCCAACTGACCAGACAATCCCTCTCTCTCTGTCCATCTCCAATGGACTGGACAATCCCTCTCTCCCTGTCCATCGCCAAATCTCCAACTGACTGGACAATGCCTCTCTCGCTATCCATCTCCAACTGACTGGAAAATCCCTCTCTCCCTGTCCATCTCCGAATGACTGGACAATACCTCTCTGCCTGTCCATCTTCAACCAACTGGACAGTCCGATCTCCCTGTCCATCTCCAACTGACCAGAAATTCCCTCACTTTCTGTCCATCCCCAACTGACTGCACAATCCCTCTCTAATTGTCCATCTCCAATCGACTGGACAATCCCTCTCTCCCTGTCCATCTCCAACCGACTGGACAACCCCTCTCTCCCTGTCCATCTCCAACCGATTGCACAATCCCCCTCGCCCTGTCCATCTCCAACCTACAGGACAATACACCTCTCCCTGCCGATCTCCAACCGACTGGACAATCCCTCTCTCCCTGTCCATCTCCAACTGACTGGACAATCCCTCTCTCCCTGTCCATCTCCAACTGACTGGACAATCCCTCTCTCTCTGTCCATCTCCAACTGACTGGACAATCCCCCTCTCCCTGTTCATCTCCAACCGACTGGACAATCCCTCTCTCCCTGTCCATCTCCAACCGACTGGACAATCCCTCTCTCCCTGTCCATCTCCAACTGACTGGACAATCCCTCTCTCCCTGTCCATCTCCAACTGACTGGACAATCCCTCTCTCTCTGTCCATCTCCAACTGACTGGACAATTCCTCTCTCTCTGTCCATCTCCAACTGACTGGACAATCCCTCTCTCCCTGTCCATCTCCAACCGACTGGACAATCCCCCTCTCCCTGTCCATCTCCAACTGACTGGACAATCCCTCTCTCCCTGTCCATCTCCAACTGACTGGACAATCCCTCTCTCTCTGTCCATCTCCAACTGACTGGACAATCCCTCTCTCCCTGTCCATCTCCAACTGACTGGACAATCCCTCTCTCCGTCGATCAACTGACTGGACAATCCCTCTCTCCATGTCCAACTGACTGGATAATCCCTCTCTCCCTGTCCATCTCCAACTGACTGGACAATCCCTCTCTCCCTGTCCATCTCCAACTGACTGGACAATCCCTCTCTCCCTGTCCATCTCCAACTGACTGGACAATCCCTCTCTCCCTGTCCATCTCCAACTGACTGGACAATCCCTCTCTGCCTGTCCATCTCCAACCAACTGTACAATCCCCTCTCTCCCAGTCCATCTCCAACTGACTGGAAAATCCCTCTCTCTCTCTGTCCATCCCCAACTGACTGGACAATCCCTCTCTTCCTGTCCATCTCCAACTGACTGGACAATCCCTCTCTCCCTGCCCATCTCCAACCAACTGGACAATCCCTCTCTCCCTGTCCATCTCCAACAACTGACTGGACAATCCCTCTCTCCCTTTCCATCTCCAACTAACTGGACAATCCCTCTCTTCCTGTCCATCTCCAACCAACTGGACAATCCCTCTCTCACTGTCCAACTGACTGGACAATTCCTCTCTTCCTGTCCATCTCCAACCGACTGGACAATCCCTCTCTCCCTGTCCATCTCCAACCGATTGCACAATCCCCCTCGCCCTGTCCATCTCCAACCCACTGGACAATCCCTCTCTCCCTGTCCATCTCCAACCGACTGGACAATCCCTCTCTCCCTTTCCATCTCCAACTGACTGGACAATCCCTCTCTCCCTTTCCATCTCCAACTGGATGGACAATCCCCCTCTCCCTGTAAAATCTCCAACTGACTAGACAATTCCTCCTCTCTGTTCATCCCCAACTGACTGGACAAACCCCTCTCCCTGTCCATCTACAACTGACTGGACAATCCCTCTCTCCCTGTCCATCTCCAACTGACTGGACAATCCCTCTCTCCCTGTCCATCTCCAACTGACTGGACAATCCCTCTCTCCCTGTCCATCTCCAACCGACTGGACAATCCCTCTCTCCCTGTCCATCTCCAACCGACTGGACAATCCCCCTCTCCCTGTCCATCTCCAACCGACTGGACAATCCCTCTCTCCCTGTCCATCTCCAACTGACTGGACAATCCCTCTCTCCCTGTCCATCTCCAACTGACTGGACAATCCCTCTCTTCCTGTCCATCTCCAACTGACTGGACAATTCCTCTCTCTCTGTCCATCTCCAAATGACTGGACAATCCCTCTCTCTCTGTCCATCTCCAACTGACTGGACAATCCCTCTCTCCCTGTCCATCTCCAACCGACTGGACAATCCCTCTTTCCCTGTCCATCTCCAACTGACTGGACAATCCCTCTCTCCCTGTCCATCTCCAACTGACTGGACAATCCCTCTCTCCCTGTCCATCTCCAACTGACTGGACAATCCCTCTCTCCCTGTCCATCTCCAACTGACTGGACAATCCCTCTCTGCCTGTCCATCTCCAACTGACTGGACAATCCCTCTCTCCCTGTCCATCTCCAACTGACTGGACAATCCCTCTCTCTCTGTCCATCTCCAACTGACTGGACAATCCCTCTCTCCCTGTCCATCTCCAACTGACTGGACAATCCCTCTCTCCCTGTCCATCTCCAACTGACTGGACAATCCCTCTCTGCCTGTCCATCTCCAACCAACTGGACAATCCCTCTCTGCCTGTCCATCTCCTACTGACTGGACAATCCCATCTCTCTCTCTGTGCGGTTCCAGCTGACTGGACAATCCCTCTCTCCCTGTCCATCTCCAACTGACTGGACAATCCCTCTCTCCCTGTCCATCTCCAACCAACTGGACAATCCCTCTCTCCCTGTCCATCTCCAACTGACTGGACAATCCCTCTCTCGTTGTCCATCTCCAACTGACTGGACAATCCCTCTCTTCCTGTCCATCTCCAACCAACTGGACAATCCCTCTCTCCCTGTCCAACTGACTGGACAATCCCTCTCTCCCTGTCCATCTCCAACTGACTGGACAATCCCTCTCTCCCTGTCCATCTCCAACCGACTGGACAATCCCTCTCTCCCTGTCCATCTCCAACCCACTGGACAATCCCCCTCTCCCTGTCCATCTCCAACTGACTGGACAATCCCTCTCTCCCTGTCCATCTCCAACTGACTGGACAATCCCTCTCTCTCTGTCCATCTCCGACTGACGAGACAAACCCTCTCTCCCTGTCCATCTCCAACTGACTAGACAATTCCTCTCTCTCTGTCCATCTTCAACTGACTGGACAATCCCCTCTCCCTGTCCATCTACAACTGACTGGACAAAACCCTCTCCCTGTCCATCTCCAACTGACTGGACAATCCCTCTCTCCCTGTCCATCTCCAACTGACTGGACAATCCCTCTCTCCCTGTCCATCTCCAACCGACTGGACAATCCCCTCTCTCTCCCTGTCCATCTCCAACTGACTGGACAATCCCTCTCTCCCTGTCCATCTCCAACTGACTGGACAATCCCTCTCTGCCTTTCCATCTCCAAACTGACTGCACATTCCCGCTCTCACTGTCAAATCTCCAACTTACTGGACAACCCCTCTCTCCCTGTCCATCTCCAACAGACTGGACAATCCCCTTCTCCCTGTCCATCTCCATCCGACGGGACAAACCCCTCTCCTTGTCCATCTCCAACCGACTGGACAAACCCCTCTCCCTGTCCATCTCCAACTTAGCGGACAATCCCTCTCTCCCTGTCCATCTCCAACTGACTGGACAATCCCCCTCTCCCTGTCCATCTCCAACCGACTGGACAATCCCTCTCTCCCTGTCCATCTCCAACTGACTGGACAATCCCTCTCTCCCTGTCCATCTCCAACTGACTGGACAATCCCTCTCTCCCTGTCCATCTCCAAATGACTGCACATTCCCTCTCTCCCTGTAAAATCTCCAACTGATTAGACAATTCCTCCTCTCTGTTCATCCCCAACCGACTGGACAATCACTCCTCTCTCGCTGCCCATCTCCAAATCTCAAACTGACTGGACAACCCCTCTCTCCCTGTCCATCTCCAACCGACTGGACAATCCCCCTCTCCCTGTCCATCTCCAACCGACTGGACAATCCCCCTCTCCCTGTCCATCTCCAACCGACTGGACAATCCCCCTCTCCCTGTCCATCTCCAACTGACTGGACAATCCCTCTCTCCCTGTCCATCTCCAACTGACTGGACAATCCCTCTCTCCCTGTCCATCTCCAACTGACTGGACAATCCCCCTCTCCCTGTCCATCTCCAACTGACTGGACAATCCCTCTCTCCCTGTCCATCTCCAACTGACTGGACAATCCCTCTCTCCCTGTCCATCTCCAACTGACTGGACAATCCCTCTCGCCCTGTCCATCTCCAACTGACCACAACTGGACAATCCCTCTCTCCCTGTCCATCTCCAACCGACTGGACAATCCCTCTCTCCCTGTCCATCTCCAACTGACTGGACAATCCCTCTCTCCCTGTCCATCTCCAACTGACTGGACAATCCCTCTCTCCCTGTCCAGCTCCAACCGACTGGACAATCCCCCTCTCCCTGTCCATCTCCAACCGACTGGACAATCCCTCTCTCCCTGTCCATCTCCAACTGACTGGACAATCCCTCTCTCCCTGTCCATCTCCAACTGACTGGACAATCCCTCTCTCCCTGTCCATCTCCAACTGACTGGACAATCCCTCTCTCTCTGTCCATCTCCAACTGACTGGACAATCCCTCTCTCCCTGTCCATCTCCAACTGACTGGACAATCCCCCTCTCCCTGTCCATCTCCAACCGACTGGACAATCCCCCTCTCCCTGTCCATCTCCAACTGACTGGACAATCCCTCTCTCCCTGTCCATCTCCAACCGACTGGACAATCCCTCTCTCCCTGTCCATCTCCAACTGACTGGACAATCCCTCTCTCCCTGTCCATCTCCAACCGACTGGACAATCCCCCTCTCCCTGTACATCTGCAACCGACTGGACAATCCCCCTCTCCTTGTCCATCTCCAACTGACTGGACAATCCCTCTCTCCCTGTCCATCTCCAACTGACTGGACTATCCCTCTCTCCCTGTCCATCTCCAACTGACTGGACTATCCCTCTCTCCCTGTCCATCTCCAACTGACCGGACAATCCCTCTCCCCCTGTCCATCTCCAACTGACTGGACAATCCCTCTCTCCCTGTCCATCTCCAACCGACTGGACAATCCCTCTCTCCCTGTCCATCTCCAACTTACTGGACAATTCCTCTCCCCCTGTCCATCTCCAACTGACTGGACAATCCCTCTCTGCCTGTCCATCTCCAACGGACTGGACAATTCCTCTCTCGCTGTCCATCTCCAACTGACTGGACAACCCCTCTCGCACTGTTCTTCTCCAACAAACTAGACAATCACTCTATCCCTGTCCATCTCCAACTCAGTGGACAATCCCTCTCTGACTGTCCTTCTCCAACCAACTGGACAATCCCTCCTCTCTCACTGTCCATCTCCAACTGACTGGACAATCGCTCTCTCTTGTCCATCTCCAACTGACTGGACAATCCCTCTCTCCGTGTCCATCTCCAACTAACTGGACAATCTCTCTCTCCCTGTCCATCTCCAACTGATTGGCAATCCCTCTCTCCCTGTCCATCTCCAACTGAATGGACAATCCCTCTCTCCCTGTCCAACTGACTGGATAATACCTCTCTCCCTGTCTATCTCCAACTGACTGGACAATCCCGCTCTCCCTGCCCATCTCCAACTGACCGTACAATCCCTCTCCCCCTGTCCATCTCCTACCAACTGGACAATCCCTCTCTCCCCGTCCATCTCCAACCGACAGAACAAACCCCTCTCCCTGACCATCTCCAACAGACTGGACATCCCCTCTCCCTGTCCATCTCCAACTTACTGGACAATCCCTCTCTCCCTGTCCATCTCCAACTGACTGGTCAATTCCTCTCCCCCTGTCCATCCCCAACTGACTGGACAACCCCTCTCGCACTGTTCTTCTCCAACAAACTAGACAATCCCTCTATCCCTGTCCATCTCCAACTCACTGGACAATCCCTCTCTGCCTGTCCTTCTCCAACCAACTGGACAATCCCTCCTCTCTCACTGTCCATCTCCAACTGACTGGACAATCCCTCTCTCTTGTCCATCTCCAACTGACTGGACAATCCCTCTCTCCCTCTCCATCTCCCACTGACTGGACTATCCCTCTCTCCCTGTCCATCTCCAACCGACTGAAGAAAACCCTCTCCCTGACCATCTCCAACAGACTGGACAAACCCCTCTCCCTGTCCATCTCCAACTTACTGGACAATCCCTCTCTCCCTGTCCATCTCCAACTAACTGGACAATCCCCCTCTCCCTGTCCATCTCCAACCGATTAGACAATCCCCCTCTCCCTGTCCATCTCCAACTTACTGGACAATCCCTCTCTCCCTGTCCATCTCCAACTGACTGGACAATCCCCCTCTCCCTGTCCATCTCCAACCGACTGGACAATCCCTCTCTCCCTGTACAAATGACTGGACCATCTCTCTCTCCCTGTCCATCTCCAACTCACTGGACAATCACTCTCTGCCTGTCCATCTCCAACCAACTGGACAATCTCTGTCTCTCTGTCCATCTCCGACTGACTGGGCAATCAGTCTCTGCCTGTTCATCTCCAACCAAATGGACAATCCCTCCTCTCTCCCTGTCCGTTTCCAACTGACTGGACAATACCTCTCTCTCTGTCCATCTCCAACTGGCTGGACAATCCCTCTCTCCCTGTCCATCTCCAACTGACTGGACAAACCCTCTCTGCCTGTCCATCTCCAACCTACTGGACAATCCCTACTCTCGCCCTCTCCATCTCCAACTGACTGGACAATCCCTCTCTCCCTGTCCATCTCCAACTGACTGGACAATCCCTCTCTCCCTGTCCATCTCCAACTGACTGGACAATCCCTCTCTCCCTGTCCATCTCCAACTGACTGGACAATCCCTCTCTCCCTGTCCATCTCCAACCGACTGGACAACCCCTGTCTCCCTGTCCATCTCCAACCGACTGGACAACCCCTGTCTCCTTGTCCATCTCCAACTGACTGGACAATCACTCTCTCACTGTCCACATCCAACTGACTGTACAATCCCTCTCTGCCTCTCCAACTCCAACCAACTGGATAATCCCTCTCTCCTTGTCTATCTCCAACTGACTGGACAATCTCTCTCTGCCTCTCCAACTCCAACCAACTGGACAATCCCTGTCCATCTCCAACTGACTGTACATTCCCTCTCTCCCTGTCCATCTCCAACCAACTGGACAATCCCCCTCTCCCTGTACATCTCCAACCGACTGGACAATCCCCCTCTCCTTGTCCATCTCCAACTGACTGGACAATCCCTCTCTCCCAGTCCATCTCCAACTGATGGGACAATCCCTCTCTCCCTGTCCAACTGACTGGATAATCCCTCTCTCCTTCTCTATCTCCAACTGACTGGACAATCCCGCTCTCCCTGCCCATCTCCAACTGACCGGAAAATCTCTCTCCCCCTGTCCATCTCCTACCAACTGGACAATCCCTCTCTCCCTGTCCATCTCCAACCGACTGAACAAACCCCTCTCCCTGTCCATCTCCAATTTACTGGACAATCCCTCTCCCCCTGTCCATCTCCAACTGACTGGACAATCCCTCTCTGCCTGTCCTTCTCCAACCAACTGGACAATCCCTCCTCTCTCACTGTCCATCTCCAACTGACTGGACAATCCCTCTCTCTTGTCCATCTCCAACTGACTGGACAATCCCTCTCTCTTGTCCATCTCCAACTCACTGGACAATCCCTCTCTGCCTGTCCTTCTCCAACCAGCTGGACAATCACTCCTCTCTCACTGTCCATCGCCAACTGACTGGACAATCCCTCTCTCCCTGTCCATCTCCAACTGACTGGACTATCCCTCTCTCCCTGTCCATCTCCAACTGACTGGACAATCCCTCTCTCCCTGTCCATCTCCAACTGAATGGACAATCCCTCTCTCCCTGTCAATCTCCAACAGACTGGACAATCCCTCTCTGCCTGTCCATCTCCAACCAACTGGACAATCCCTCTCTCCCTGTCCAACTGACTGGACCATCTCTCTCTACCTGTCCATCTCCAACCAACTGGACAATCTCTGTCTCTCTGTCCATCTCCGACTGACTGGGCAATCAGTCTCTGCCTGTTCATCTCCAACCAAAAGAACAATCTCTCCTCTCTCCCTGTCCGTTTCCAACTGACTGGACAATACCTCTCTCTCTTTCCATCTCCAACTGACTGGACAATACCTCTCTGCCTGTCCATCTCCAACCAACTGGACAATCCCTCTCTCCCTGTCCAACTGACTGGACCATCTCTCTCTACCTGTCCATCTCCAACCAACTGGACAATCCCTCTCTCCCTGTCCATCTCCAACTGACTGGACAATCCCTCTCCCTCTGTCCATCTGCAACCGACTGGACAATCCCTCTCTCCCTGTCCATCTCCAACTGACTGGACAATCCCTCTCTGCCTGTCCATCTCCAACAAACTGGACAATCCCTCTCTCCTTGTCCGTCTCCAACTGACTGGACAATCTCTCTCTGCCTCTCCAACTCCAACCAACTGGACAATCCCTGTCCTTCTCCAACTGGCTGGACAATCCCTCTCTCCCTGTTCATTTCCAACTGACTGGACAATCCCTCTCTCCCTGCCCATCTCCAACCGACTGGACAATCCCTCTCTCCCTGTCCATCTCCAACTGACTGGACAATCCCTCTCTCCCTGTCCATCTCCAACTGACTGGACAATCCCTCTCTGCCTGTCCATCTCCAACCAACTGGACAATCCCTCTCTCCCTGTCCATCTCCAACTGACTGGACTATCTCTCTCTCCCTGTCCATCTCCAACTCACTGGACAATCACTCTCTGCCTGTCCATCTCCAACCAACTGGACAATCTCTGTCTCTCTGTCCATCTCCGAATGACTGGGCAATCAGTCTCTGCCTGTTCATCTCCAACCAACTGGACAATCCCTCCTCTCTCCCTGTCCATCTCCAACTGACTGGACAATCCCTCTCTCTCTGTCCATCTCCAACTGACTGGACAATCCCTCTCTCCCTGTCCATCTCCAACTGACTGGACAATCCCTCTCTCCCTGTCCATCTCCAACCTACTGGACAATCCCTCTCTCCCTGTCCATCTCCAACTGACTGGACAATCCCTCTCTGCCTGTCCATCTCCAACCAACTGGACAATCCCTCTCTCCCTGTCCATCTCCAACTGACTGGACAATCCCTCTCTCCCTGTCCATCTCCAACTGACTGGACAATCCCTCTCTCCCTGTCCATCTCCAACTGACTGGACAATCCCTCTCTCCCTGTCCATCTCCAACTGACTGGACAATCCCTCTCGCCCTGTCCATCTCCAACCGACTGGACAATGCCCATCTCCCTGTCCATCTCCAACCAACTGGACAATCCCCCTCTCCCTGTCCATCTCCAACTGACTGGACAATCCCTCTCTCCCTGTCCATCTCCAACTGATGGGACAATCCCTCTCTCCCTGTCCAACTGACTGGATAATCCCTCTCTCCTTGTCTATCTCCAACTGACTGGACAATCTCTCTCTGCCTCTCCAACTCCAACCAACTGGACAATCCCTGTCCATCTCCAACTGACTGGACATTCCCTCTCTCCCTGTCCATCTCCAACCGACTGGACAATCCCCCTCTCCCTGTCCATCTCCAACCGACTGGACAATCCCCCTCTCCCTGTCCATCTCCAACTGACTGGACAATCCCTCTCTCCCTGTCCATCTCCAACTGATGGGACAATCCCCCTCTCCCTGTCCAACTGACTGGATAATCCCTCTCTCCCTGTCTATCTCCAACTGACTGGACAATCCCTCTCTCCCTGCCCATCTCCAACTGACCGGAAAATCCCTCTCCCCCTGTCCATCTCCTACCAACTGGACAATCCCTCTCTCCCTGTCCATCTCCAACCGACTGAACAAACCCCTCTCCCTGTCCATCTCCAATTTACTGGACAATCCCTCTCCCCCTGTCCATCTCCAACTGACTGGACAATCCCTCTCTGCCTGTCCTTCTCCAACCAACTGGACAATCCCTCCTCTCTCACTGTCCATCTCCAACTGACTGGACAATCCCTCTCTCTTGTCCATCTCCAACTGACTGGACAATCCCTCTCTCCCTGTCCATCTCCAACTCACTGGACAATCCCTCTCTGCCTGTCCTTCTCCAACCAACTGGACAATCACTCCTCTCTCCCTGTCCATCTCCAACTGACTGGACAATCCCTCTCTCCCTGTCCATCTCCAACTGACTGGACAATCCCTCTCTCCCTGTCCATCTCCAACTGACTGGACAATCCCTCTCTCCCTGTCCATCTCCAACTGACTGGACAATCCCTCTCTCCCTGTCCATCTCCAACCGACTGGACAATCCCTCTCTGCCTGTCCATCTCCAACCAACTGGACAATCCCTCTCTCCCTGTCCAACTGACTGGACCATCTCTCTCTCCCTGTCCATCTCCAACTCACTGGACAATCACTCTCTGCCTGTCCATCTCCAACCAACTGGACAATCTCTGTCTCTCTGTCCATCTCCAACTGACTGGGCAATCAGTCTCTGCCTGTTCATCTCCAACCAAATGGACAATCCCTCCTCTCTCCCTGTCCGTTTCCAACTGACTGGACAATACCTCTCTCTCTGTCCATCTCCAAATGACTGGGCAATCCCGCTCTCACTGTCGATCAACTGACTGGACAAACCCTCTCTGCCTGTCCATCTCCAACCTACTGGACAATCCCTACTCTCGCCCTCTCCATCTCCAACTGACTGGACAATCCCTCTCTGCCTGTCCATCTCCAGCCAACTGGACAATCCCTCCTCTCGCCCTCTCCATCTCCAACTGACTGGACAATCCCTCTCTCCCTGTCCATCTCCAACTGACTGGACAATCCCTCTCTCCCTGCCCATCTCCAACTGACTAGACAATCCCTCACTCCCTGTCCATCTCCAATTGACTGTACAATCCCTCTCTCCCTGTCCATCTCCAACCGACTGGACAATCCCCCTCTCCCTGAACATCTCCAACCAACTGGACAATCCCCCTCTCCTTGTCCATCTCCAACTGACTGGACAATCCCTCTCTCCCAGTCCATCTCCAACTGATGGGACAATCCCTCTCTCCCTGTCCAACTGACTGGATAATCCCTCTCTCCTTGTCTATCTCCAACTGACTGGACAATCTCTCTCTGCCTCTCCAACTCCAACCAACTGGACAATCCCTGTCTCTCTGTCCATCTCCAACTGACTGTACATTCCCTCTCTCCCTGTCCATCTCCAACCAACTGGACAATCCCCCTCTCCCTGTACATCTCCAACCGACTGGACAATCCCCCTCTCCTTGTCCATCTCCAACTGACTGGACAATCCCTCTCTCCCAGTCCATCTCCAACTGATGGGACAATCCCTCTCTCCCTGTCCAACTGACTGGATAATCCCTCTCTCCTTCTCTATCTCCAACTGACTGGACAATCCCGCTCTCCCTGCCCATCTCCAACTGACCGGACAATCCCTCTCCCCCTGTCCATCTCCTACCAACTGGACAATCCCTCTCTCCCTGTCCATCTCCAACCGACTGAACAAACCCCTCTCCCTGTCCATCTCCAACTTACTGGACAATCCCTCTCTCCCTGTCCATCTCCAACTGACTGGACAATCCCTCTCTCCCTGTCCATCTCCAACCAACTGGACAATCCCTCCTCTCTCACTGTCCATCTCCAACTGACTGGACAATCCCTCTCTCTTGTCCATCTCCAACTGACTGGACAATCCCTCTCTCTTGTCCATCTCCAACTCACTGGACAATCCCTCTCTGCCTGTCCTTCTCCAACCAGCTGGACAATCACTCCTCTCTCACTGTCCATCGCCAACTGACTGGACAATCCCTCTCTCCCTGTCCATCTCCAACTGACTGGACTATCCCTCTCTCCCTGTCCATCTCCAACTGACTGGCAATCCCTCTATCCCTGTCCATCTCCAACTGAAAGGACAATCCCTCTCTCCCTGTCAATCTCCAACAGACTGGACAATCCCTCTCTGCCTGTCCATCTCCAACCAACTGGACAATCCCTCTCTCCCTGTCCAACTGACTGGACCATCTCTCTCTACCTGTCCATCTCCAACCAACTGGACAATCTCTGTCTCTCTGTCCATCTCCGACTGACTGGGCAATCAGTCTCTGCCTGTTCATCTCCAACCAAATGGACAATCTCTCCTCTCTCCCTGTCCGTTTCCAACTGACTGGACAATACCTCTCTCTCTTTCCATCTCCAACTGACTGGACAATACCTCTCTCCCTGTCCATCTCCAACCAACTGGACAATCCCCCTCTCCCTGTCCTTCTCCAACTGACTGTACAATCCCTCTCTCCCTGTCCATCTCCAACGGACTGGACAATCCCTATCTCACTGTCCATCTCCAACTGAGTGGACAATCCCTCTCCCCCTGTCCATCTCCAGCTGACCAGATATTCCCTCTCTGCCTGTCCATCTCCAACTGACGGGACAATCCCTCTCTGCCTGTCCATCTCCAACAAACTGGACAATCCCTCTCTCCTTGTCCGTCTCCAACTGACTGGACAATCTCTCTCTGCCTCTCCAACTCCAACCAACTGGACAATCCCTGTCCATCTCCAACTGGCTGGACAATCCCTCTCTCCCTGTTCATTTCCAACTGACTGGACAATCCCTCTCTCCCTGCCCATCTCCAACCGACTAGACAATCCCTCACCCCCTGTCCATCTCCAACTGACTATACAATCCCTCTCTCCCTGTCCATCTCCAACCGACTGGACAATCCCCCTCTCCCTGTACATCTCCAACCGACTGGACAATCCCCCTCTCTGTGTCCAACTCCAACTGACTGGACAATCGCTCTCTCCCAATCCATCTCCAACTGATGGGACAATCCCTCTCTCCTTGTCTATCTCCAACTGACTGGACAATCCCTCGCTCCTTGTCCGTCACCAACTGACTGGACAATCTCTCTCTGCCTCTCCAACTCCAACCAACTGGACAATCATTGTCCATCTCCAACTGGCTGGACAATCCCTCTCTCCCTGTCCATCTCTAACTGACTGGACAATCCCTCACTACCTGTCCATCTCCAACTGACTGTACAATCCCTCTCTCCCTGTCCATCTCCAACCGACTGGACAATCCCCCTCTCCCTGTACATCTCCAACCGACTGGACAATCCCCCTCTCCTTATCCATCTCCAACTGACTGGACAATCCCTCTCTCCCAGTCCATCTCCAACTGATGGGACAATCCCTCTCTCCCTGTCCAACTGACTGGATAATCCCTCTCTCCTTGTCTATCTCCAACTGACTGGACAATCCCGCTCTCCCTGCCCATCTCCAACTGACCGGAAAATCCCTCTCCCCCTGTACATCTCCTACCAACTGGACAATCCCTCTCTCCCTGTCCATCTCCAACCGACTGAACAAACCCCTCTCCCTGTCCATCTCCAACTTACTGGACAATCCCTCTCTCCCTGTCCATCTCCAACTGACAGTTCAATTCCTCTCCCCCTGTCCATCTCCAACTGACTGGACAATCCCTCTCTGCCTGTCCATCTCCAAAGGACTGGACAATTCCTCTCTCGCTGTCCATCTCCAACTGACTGGACAATCTCTCTCTCCCTGTCCATCTCCAACTGATTGGCAATCACTCTCTCCCTGTCCATCTCCAACTGAATGGACAATCCCTCTCTCCCTGTCCAACTGACTGGATAATACCTCTCTCCCTGTCTATCTCCAACTGACTGGACAATCCCGCTCTCCCTGCCCATCTCCAACTGACCGTACAATCCCTCTCCCCCTGTCCATCTCCTACCAACTGGACAATCCCTCTCTCCCCGTCCATCTCCAACCGACAGAACAAACCCCTCTCCCTGACCATCTCCAACAGACTGGACATCCCCTCTCCCTGTCCATCTCCAACTTACTGGACAATCCCTCTCTCCCTGTCCATCTCCAACTGACTGGTCAATTCCTCTCCCCCTGTCCATCTCCAACTGACTGGACAATTCCTCTCTCGCTATCCATCTCCAACTGAGTGGACAACCCCTCTCGCACTGTTCTTCTCCAACAAACTAGACAATCCCTCTATCCCTGTCCATCTCCAACTCACTGGACAATCCCTCCTCTCTCACTGTCCGTCTCCAACTGACTGGACAATCCCTCTCTCTTGTCCATCTCCAACTGACTGGACAATCCCTCTCTCCCTGTCCATCTCCAACTGACTGGACTATCCCTCTCTCCCTGTCCATCTCCTACCAACTGGACAATCCCTCTCTCCCTGTCCATCTCCAACCGACTGAAAAAACCCTCTCCCTGACCATCTCCAACAGACTGGACAAACCCCTCTCCCTGTCCATCTCCAACTTACTGGACAATCCCTCTCTCCCTGTCCATCTCCAACTGACTGGACAATCCCCCTCTCCCTGTCCATCTCCAACCGATTAGACAATCCCCCTCTCCCTGTCCTTCTCCAACTGACTGTACAATCCCTCTCTCCCTGTCCATCTCCAATGGACTGGACAATCCCTATCTCCCTGTCCATCTCCAACCAACTGGACAATCCCTCTCTCCCTGTACAAATGACTGGACCATCTCTCTCTCCCTGTCCATCTCCAACTCACTGGACAATCACTCTCTGCCTGTCCATCTCCAACCAACTGGACAATCTCTGTCTCTCTGTCCATCTCCAACTGACTGGGCAATCAGTCTCTGCCTGTTCATCTCCAACCAAATGGACAATCCCTCCTCTCTCCCTGTCCGTATCCAACTGACAGGACAATACCTCTCTCTCTGTCCATCTCCAAATGACTGGGCAATCCCGCTCTCACTGTCGATCAACTGACTGGACAAACCCTCTCTGCCTGTCCATCTCCAACCTACTGGACAATCCCTCTCTCCCTGTCCATCTCCAACTGACTGGACAATCCCTCTCTCCCTGTCCATCTCCAACTGACTGGACAATCCCTCTCTCCCTGTCCATCTCCAACTGACTAGACAATCCCTCTCTCCCTGTCCATCTCCAACCGACTGGACAATCCCTCTCTCCCTGTCCATCTCCAACCGACTGGACAATCCCCCTCTCCCTGTCCATCTCCAACCGACTGGACAATCCCTCTCTCCCTGTCCATCTCCAACTGATGGGACAATCCCTCTCTCCCAATCCATCTCCAACTGATGGGACAATCCCTCTCTCCTTGTCTATCTCCAACTGACTGGACAATCCCTCTCTCCTTGTCCGTCTCCAACAGACTGGACAATCTCTCTCTGCCTCTCCAACTCCAACCAACTGGACAATCCCTGTCCATCTCCAACTGGCTGGACAATCCCTCTCTCCCTGTCCATCTCCAACTGACTGGACAATCCCTCTCTCCCTGCCCATCTCCAACTGACTAGACAATCCCTCACTCCCTGTCCATCTCCAACTGACTGTACAATCCCTCTCTCCCTGTCCATCTCCAACCGACTGGACAATCCCCCTCTCCCTGTACATCTCCAACCGACTGGACAATCCCCCTCTCCTTGTCCATCTCCAACTGACTGGACAATCCCTCTCTCCCAGTCCATCTCCAACTGATGGGACAATCCCTCTCTCCCTGTCCAACTGACTGGATAATCCCTCTCTCCTTGTCTATCTCCAACTGACTGGACAATCCCGCTCTCCCTGCCCATCTCCAACTGACCGGAAAATCCCTCTCCCCCTGTCCATCTCCTACCAACTGGACAATCCCTCTCTCCCTGTCCATCTCCAACCGACTGAACAAACCCCTCTCCCTGTCCATCTCCAACTTACTGGACAATCCCTCTCCCCCTGTCCATCTCCAACTGACTGGACAATCCCTCTCTGCCTGTCCATCTCCAACGGACTGGACAATTCCTCTCTCGCTGTCCATCTCCAACTGACTGGACAACCCCTCTCGCACTGTTCTTCTCCAACAAACTAGACAATCCCTCTATCCCTGTCCATCTCCAACTCACTGGACAATCCCTCTCTGCCTGTCCTTCTCCAACCAACTGGACAATCCCTCCTCTCTCACTGTCCATCTCCAACTGACTGGACAATCCCTCTCTCTTGTCCATCTCCAACTGACTGGACAATCCCTCTCTCTTGTCCATCTCCAACTGACTGGACAATCCCTCTCTGCCTGTCCTTCTCCAACCAACTGGACAATCACTCCTCTCTCCCTGTCCATCTCCAACTGAATGGACAATCCCTCTCTCCCTGTTGATCTCCAACAGACTGGACAATCCCTCTCTGCCTGTCCATCTCCAACAGACTGGACAATCCCTCTCTGCCTGTCCATCTCCAACCAACTGGACAATCCCTCTCTCCCTGTACAAATGACTGGACCATCTCTCTCTCCCTGTCCATCTCCAACTCACTGGACAATCACTCTCTGCCTGTCCATCTCCAACCAACTGGACAATCTCTGTCTCTCTGTCCATCTCCAACTGACTGGGCAATCAGTCTCTGCCTGTTCATCTCCAACCAAATGGACAATCCCTCCTCTCTCCCTGTCCGTTTCCAACTGACTGGACAATACATCTCTCTCTGTCCATCTCCAACTGACTGGACAATCCCTCTCTCCCTGCCCATCTCCAAATGACTGGGCAATCCCGCTCTCCCTGTCTATCTCCAACTGACTGGACAATCCCTCTCTGCCTGTCCATCTCCAGCCAACTGGACAATCCCTCCTCTCGCCCTCTCCATCTCCAACTGACTGGACAATCCCTCTCTCCCTGTCCATCTCCAACTGACTGGACAATCCCTCTCTCCCTGTCGATCAACTGACTGGACAATCCCTCTCTCCCTGTCCAACTGACTGGATAATCCCTCTCTCCCTGTCCATCTCCAACTGACTGGACAATTCCTCTCTCGCTGTCCATCTCCAACTGACTGGACAACCCCTCTCGCACTGTTCTTCTCCAAAAAACTAGACTATCCCTCTATCCTTGTCCATCTCCAACTCACTGGACAATCCCTCTCTGCCTGTCCTTCTCCAACCAACTGGACAATCCCACCTCTCTCAATGTCCATCTCCGACTGACTGGACAATCCCTCTCTCTTGTCCATCTCCAACTGACTGGACAATCCCTCTCTCCCTGTCCATCTCCAACTGACTGGACAATCCCTCTCTCCCTGTCCATCTCCAACTGACTGGACAATCCCTCTCTGCCTGTCCATCTCCAACCAACTGGACAATCCCTCTCTCCCTGTCCAACTGACTGGACCATCTCTCTCTCCCTGTCCATCTCCAACTCACTGGACAATCACTCTCTGCCTGTCCATCTCCAACCAACTGGACAATCTCTGTCTCTCTGTCCATCTCCAACTGACTGGGCAATGAGTCTCTGCCTGTTCATCTCCAACCAAATGGACAATCCCTCCTCTCTCCCTGTCCGTTTCCAACTGACTGGACAATACCTCTCTCTCTGTCCATCTCCAACTGACTGGACAATCCCTCTCTCCCTGTCCATCTCCAACTGACTGGACAATCCCTCTCTCCCTGTCGATCAACTGACTGGACAATCCCTCTCTCCCTGTCCATCTCCAACTGACTGGACAATCCCTCTCGCCCTCTCCATCTCCAACTGACTGGACAATCCCTCTCTGCCTGTCCATATCCAGCCAACTAAACAAATCCTCTCTCCCTGTCCATCTCCAACCTACTGGACAATCCGTCTCTCCCTGTCCATCTCCAACTGACCAGATATTCCCTCTCTCCCTGTCCATCTCCAACTGACTGGACAATCCCTCTCTGCCTATCCATCTCCAAACTACTAGACAATCGCTCTCTCCCTGCTCAACTGACTGGACAATCCCTCTCTCACTGTCCATCTCCAAATGACTGGACAATCCCTGTCTGCCCGTCCATCTCCAACCAACTGGACAATCCCTCTCTCCCTGTCCATCTCCAACTGACTGGACAATCCCTCTCCATCTGTCCATCTCGAACTGACAGGACAATCCCTCTCTCCCAGTCCATCTCCAACCGACTGGACAAACCATCTCTCCCTGTCCATCTCCAACTGACGGGACAATCCCTCTCTGCCTGTCCATCTCCAAACAACTGGACAATCCCTCCTCCCTCCCTGTCCTACTCCAACTGACTGGACAATCCCTCTCTCCCTGTACGGCTCCACCCGACAAGACAATACCTCTCTCCCTGTCCATCTCCAGTCGACTGGACAATCCGTCTCTCATTGTGCATCTCCAACCGACTGGACAATCCCTCTCTCCCTGTCCATCTCCAACTAACTGGACAATCCCTCTCTCTCTGTCCATCTCCAACTGACTGGACAATCCCTCTCTCCCTGTCCATCTCCAACTGACTGGACAATCCCTCTCTCTCTGTCCATCTCCAACTGACTGGACAATCCCTCTCTCCCTTATCCAACTGACTGGACAATCCCTCTCTTCCTGTCGATCCCCAACTGACTGGACAATCACTCTCTCCCTGTCCATCTCCAACCTACTGGACAATCCGTCGCTCCCTGTCCATGTCCAACTGACCAGTTATTCCCTCTCTCCCTGTCCATCTCCAATTAACTGGACAATCCCTCTCTGCCTATCCATCTCCAAACTACTGGACAATCCCTCTCTCCCTGCTCAACTGACTGGACAATCCCTCTCTCACTGTCCATCTCCAAATGCCTGGACAATCCCTATCTGCCCGTCCATCTCCAACCAACTGGACAATCCTTCTCTCCCTGTCCATCTCCAACTGACTGGACAATCCCTCTCCATCTGTCCATCTCGATCTGACTGGACAATCCCTCTCTCCCAGTCCATCTCCAACCGACTGGACAAACCCTCTCTCCCTGTCCATCTACAACAGACGGGACAATCCCTCTCTGCCTGTCCATCTCCAACCAACTGGACAATCCCTCCTCCCTCCCTGTCCAACTCCAACTGACTGGACAATCCCTCTCTCCCTGTACATCTCCAACCGACAGGACAATCCCTCTCTCCCTGTCCATCTCCAGCCGACTGGACAATCCGTCTCTCACTGTGCATCTCCAACCGACTGGACAATCCCTCTCTACCTGTCCATCTCCAACTGACTGGACAATCCCTCTCTCCCTGTCCATCTCCAAATCTCCAACTGACTGGACAATCCCTCCTCTCTGTCCATCTCCAACTGACTGGACAATCCCTCTCTCACTGTCCATTTCCAAATCTCCAACTGACTGGACAATCCCTCCTCTCTGTCCATCTCCAACTGACTGGGCAATCCCTCTCTCCTCCTATCCAACTGACTGGACAATCCCTCTCTTCCTGTCGATCCCCAACAGACTGGACAATCCCTCTCTCCCTGACCATTTCCAACGAACTGGACAATCCTTCTCTCCCTGTCCAACTGACTGGACAATCCCTCTCTCCCTGTCCATCTCCAGCTGACTGGACAATCATTCTCTGCCTGTCCATCTCCAAACAACTGGACAATCCCTCTCTCCCTGTCCATCTCCAACTGACTGGACAATCCCTCTCTCTCTGTTCATCTCCAACTGACTGGACAATCCCTCTCTCCCTGTCCATCTCCTACTAACTGGACAATCCCTCTCTCCCTGTCCATCTCCAACTGACTGGACAATCCCTCTCTCCCTGTCCATCTCCAACTGACCAGACAATCCCTGTCTCCCTGTCCATCTCCAACCAACTGGACAATCCCTCTCTTCCTGTCCATCTCCAACTGACTGGACAATTCCTCTCTCTCTGTCCATCTCCAATGGACTGGACAATCCCTCTCTCCCTGTCCATCTCCAAATCTCCAACTGACTGGACAATCCCTCTGCCCTGTCCATCTCCAACTGACTGGACAATCCCTCTCTGCCTGTCCATCTCCAAACTACTGGACAATCCCTCTCTCCCTGTCCAACTGACTGGACAATCCCTCTCTCACTGTCCATCTCCAACTGACTGGACAATCCTTGTCTGCCTGTCCATCTCCAACCAACTGGACAATCCCTCTCTGCCTGTCCATCTCCAAACTACTGGACAAACCCTTTCTCCCTGTCCATCTCCAACTGACTGGACAATCCCTCTATCTCTGATCATCTCCAACTGACTGGACAATCCCTCTCTCCCTGTCCATCTCAAACCGACTGGTCAATCCCTCTCTCCCTGTCCATCTCCAACCTACTGGACAATCCGTCGCTCCCTGTCCATGTCCAACTGACCAGATATTCCCTCTCTCCCTGTCCATCTCCAATTAACTGGACAATCACTCTCTGCCTATCCATCTCCAAACTACTGGACAATCCCTCTCTCCCTGCTCAACTGACTGGACAATCCCTCTCTCACTGTCCATCTCCAACTGACTGGACAATCCCTCTCCATATGTCCATCTCGAACTGACTGGACAATCCCTCTCTCCCAGTCCATCTCCAACCGACTGGACAAACCCTCTCTCCCTGTCCATCTCCAACAGACGGGACAATCCCTCTCTGCCTGTCCATCTCCAACCAACTGAACAATCCCTCCTCCCTCCCTGTCCAACTCCAACTGACTGGACAATCCCTCTCTCCCTGTACGGCTCCACCCGACAGGACAATCCCTCTCTCCCTGTCCATCTCCAGCCGACTGGACAATCCGTCTCTCACTGTCCATCTCCAACCGACTGGACAATCCCTCTCTCCCTGTCCATCTCCAACTGACTGGAAAATCCCTCTCTCTCTGTCCATCTCCAACTGACTGGACAATCCCTCTCTCCCTGTCCAGCTCCAAATCTCCAACTGACTGGACAATCCCTCCTCTCTGTCCATCTCCAACTGACTGTGCAATCCCTCTCTCCCTATCCAACTGACTGGACAATCCCTCTCTTCCTGTCGATCCCCAACTGACTGGACAATCCCTCTCTCCCTGACCATTTCCAACGAACTGGACAATCCTTCTCTCCCTGTCCAACTGACTGGACAATCCCTCTCTCCCTGTCCATCTCCAGCTGACTGGACAATCATTCTCTGCCTGTCCATCTCCAAACAACTGGACAATCCCTCTCTTCCTGTCCATCTCCAACTGACTGGACAATTCCTCTCTCTCTGTCCATCTCCAATGGACTGGACAATCCCTCTCTCCCTGTCCATCTCCAAATCTCCAACTGACTGGACAATCCCTCTCTCCCTGTCCATCTCCAACTGACTGGACAATCCCTCTCTGCCTGTCCATCTCCAAACTACTGGACAATCCCTCTCTCCCTGTCCAACTGACTGGACAATCCCTCTCTCACTGTCCATCTCCAACTGACTGGACAATCCTTGTCTGCCTGTCCATCTCCAACCAACTGGACAATCCCTCTCTCCCTGTCCATCTCCAACTGACTGGACAATCCCTCTCCCTCTGTCCATCTGCAACCGACTGGACAATCCCTCTCTCCCTGTCCATCTCCAACTGACTGGACAATCCCTCTCTCCCTGTCCATCTCCAACTGACTGGACAATCCCTCTCTCCCTGTCCATCTGCAACAGACTGGACAATCCCTCTCTCTCCGTCCACTCCAATGGTACTACACAATCTGTCTCTCCCTGTCCATCTCCAAATGACTGGACAATCCCTCTCTCCCTGTTCATCTCCAACCGACTAGACAATCCCTCGCTCCCCCTCCATCTCCAACCGACTGGACAATCCGTCTCTCACTGTGCATCTCCAACCGACTGGACGATCCCTCTCTCCCTGTCCATCTCCAACTGACTGGAAAATCCCTCTCTCTCTGTCCATCTCCAACTGACTGGACAATCCCTCTCTCCCTGTCCAGCTCCAAATCTCCAACTGACTGGACAATCCCTCCTCTCTGTCCATCTCCAACTGACTGTGCAATCCCTCTCTCCCTATCCAACTGACTGGACAATCCCTCTCTTCCTGTCGATCCCCAACTGACTGGACAATCCCTCTCTCCCTGACCATTTCCAACGAACTGGACAATCCTTCTCTCCCTGTCCAACTGACTGGACAATCCCTCTCTCCCTGTCCATCTCCAGCTGACTGGACAATCATTCTCTGCCTGTCCATCTCCAAACAACTGGACAATCCCTCTCTTCCTGTCCATCTCCAACTGACTGGACAAATCCTCTCTCTCTGTCCATCTCCAATGGACTGGACAATCCCTCGCTCCCTGTCCATCGCCAGATCTCCAACTGACTGGACAATCCCTCTCTCCCTGTCCATCTCCAACTGACTGGACAATCCCTCTCTGCCTGTCCATCTCCAAACTACTGGACAATCCCTCTCTCCCTGTCCAACTGACTGGACAATCCCTCTCTCACTGTCCATATCCAACTGACTGGACAATCCTTGTTGCCTGTCCATCTCCAACCAACTGGACAGTCCCTCTCTCCCTGTCCATCTCCAACTGACTGGACAATCCCTCTCCCTCTGTACATCTCCAACTGACTGGACAATCCCTCTCTCCCTGTCCATCTCCAACCGACTCGACAAACCCTCTCTCCCTGGCCATCTCCAACTGACTGGACAATCCCTCTTTCCCTGTCCATCTGCAACAGACTGGACAATCCCTCTCTCTCCGTCCACTCCAATGGGACTACACAATCTGTCTCTCCCTGTCCATCTCCAACTGACTGAACAATCCCTCTCTCCCTGTCCATCTCCAACCAACTGGACTATCCTTCTCTCCCTGTCCAACTGACTGGACAATCCCTCTCTCCCTGTCCATCTCCAACTGACTGGACTATCACTCTCTGCCTCTCCATCTCCAACCAACTGGACAATCCCTGTCTCCCTATCCATCTCCAACTGATTGGAAATTCCCTCTCTCCCTGTCCATCTGCAACTGACTGGACAATCCCTCTCTGCCTGTCCATCTTCAACCAACTGGACAATTCCTCTCTCGCTGTCCATCTCCAACCAACTGGACAGTCCGTCTCTCCCTGTCCATCTCCAACTGACCAGATATTCCCTCTCTCCCTGTCCATCCCCAACTGACAAGACAATCCCTCCTCTCTCCCTGTCCATCTCCAACTAACTGGACATTCCCTCTCTCCCTGTCCATCTCCAACTGACTGGACAATCCCTCTATCCTTGTCCATCTCCAACCGACTGGACAATCCCCCTCTCCCTGTCCATCTGTAACCGACTGCACAATCCCTCTCTCCCTGTCCATCACCAACCGACTGGACAATCCCTCTCTCCCTGTCCATCTCCAATTGACCAGACCATCCCTCTCTTCCTGTCCATCTCCAACTTACGTGACAATCCCTCTCTCTCTGTCCATCTCCATCTGACTGGACAATCCCTCTCTCTCTCCATCTCCAACTGACTGGACGATCCCTCTCTCCCTGTCCATCACCAACTGACAGAACAATCCCGATGTTCCTGTCCATCTCCAACTGACCTGGCAATCCATTTCGCCCTGCCCACCTCCAACGGACTTGACAATCCCTCTCTGCCTGTCCATCTCCAACTGACTGGACAATCCCCCTCTCGCTGTCCATCTCCAACTCACTGGACAATCCCTCTCTGCCTGTCCATCTCCAACTGACTGGACAATCCCTCTCTCCCTGTCCATCTCCAAATCTCCAACTGACTGGACAATCCCTCTCTCCCAGTCCATCTCCAAATCTCCAACTGTCTGTACAATCCCTCCTCTCTGTCCATCTCCAACTGACTGGACAATCCCTCTTACCCTGTCCACCTGACTGGACAATCCCTCTCTCCCTGTCCATTTCCAAATCTTCAACTAACTGGACAATCCCTCTTACCCTGTCCACCTGACTGGACAATCCCACTGTCCCTGCCATTTCCAAATCTCCAACTGACTGGACAATCACTCTCTCTTTGTCCATCTCCAACTTACTGGACAATCCCTCTCTCCCTGTCCATCTCCAACCGACTGAACAATCCCTCTCTCCCTGTCCAACTGACCGGACAATCCCTCTCCCCCTGTCCATCTCCCACCAACTGGACAATCCCTCTCTCCCTATCCATCCCCAACTGACTAGACAATCCATCCTCTCTCCCTGTCCATCTTCAACTAACTGGACATTGCCTCTCTCCTTGTCCATCTGCAACGTACTGGACAATCTCTTTCTCCTTGTCAATCTCCAACTGACCAGACAATCGCTCTCTCCCTGTCCATCTCCAACCAACTGGACAATCCCTCTCTCACTGTCCATCTCCAACTGACTGGACAATCCCTCTCTCCCTGTCCATCTCCACCCGACTGGACAATCCTTCTCTCCCCGTCCAACTCCTACTGACTGGACAATCCCTGTCTCCCTGTCCATCTCCAACTTACAGGACAATCCCTCTCTCTCTGTCCATCTCCATCTGACTGGACAATCCCTCTCTCTCTCCATCTCCAACTGACTTGACAATCCCTCTCTCCCTGTCCAACACCAACTGACATAACAATCCCGATGTTCCTGTCCATCTCCAACTGAACTGGCAATCCATTTCGCCCTGCCCACCTCCAACGGACTGGACAATCGCTCTCTGCCTGTCCATCTCCAACTGACTGGACAATCCCTCTCTCACTGTCCATCTCCAAATCACTGGACAATCCCTCTCTGCCTTTTCATCTCCAACTGACTGGACAATCCCTCTCTCCCTGTCCATCTCCAAATCTCCAACTGTCTGTACAATCCCTCCTATCTGTCCATCTCCAACTGACTGGACAATCCCTCTCTCCCTGACCATTTCCAACGAACTGGACAATCCTTCTCTCCCTGTCCAACTGACTGGACAATCCCTCTCTCCCTGTCCATCTCCAGCTGACTGGACAATCATTCTCTGCCTGTCCATCTCCAAACAACTGGACAATCCCTCTCTTCCTGTCCATCTCCAACTGACTGGACAAATCCTCTCTCTCTGTCCATCTCCAATGGACTGGACAATCCCTCGCTCCCTGTCCATCGCCAGATCTCCAACTGACTGGACAATCCCTCTCTCCCTGTCCATCTCCAACTGACTGGACAATCCCTCTCTGCCCGTCCATCTCCAAACTACTGGACAATCCCTCTCTCCCTGTCCAACTGACTGGACAATCCCTCTCTCACTGTCCATATCCAACTGACTGGACAATCCTTGTTGCCTGTCCATCTCCAACCAACTGGACAGTCCCTCTCTCCCTGTCCATCTCCAACTGACTGGACAATCCCTCTCCCTCTGTACATCTCCAACTGACTGGACAATCCCTCTCTCCCTGTCCATCTCCAACCGACTCGACAAACCCTCTCTCCCTGGCCATCTCCAACTGACTGGACAATCCCTCTTTCCCTGTCCATCTCCAAATCACTGGACAATCCCTCTCTGCCTTTTCATCTCCAACTGACTGGACAATCCCTCTCTCCCTGTCCATCTCCAAATCTCCAACTGTCTGTACAATCCCTCCTCTCTGTCCATCTCCAACTGACTGGACAATCCCTCTTACCCTGTCCACCTGACTGGACAATCCCTCTTACCCTGTCCACCTGACTGGACAATCCCACTGTCCCTGTCCATTTCCAAATCTCCAACTGACTGGACAATCCCTCTCTCTTTGTCCATCTCCAACTGACTGGACAATCCCTCTCTCCCTGTCCATCTCCAACCGACTGAACAATCCCTCTCTCCCTGTCCAACTGACTGGACAATCCCTCTCCCCCTATCCATCTCCCACCGACTGGACAATCCCTCTCTCCCTGTCCATCCTCAACTGACTAGACAATCCATCCTCTCTAGCTGTCCATCTTCAACTAATTGGACATTCCCTCTCTCCTTGTCCATCTGCAACTTACTGGACAATCCCTTTCTCCTTGTCAATCTCCAACTGACCAGACAATCACTCTCTCCCTGTCCATCTCCAACCAACTGGACAATCCCTCTCTCCCTGTCCATCTCCAACTGACTGGACAATCCCTCTCTCCCTGTCCATCTCCAACCCACTGGACTACCCCTCTCTCCCTGTCCATCTCCAACTGACTGGACAATCCCTCTCTCCCTGTCCATCTCCAACTGACTGGACAACCCCTCTCTCCCTGTCCATCTCCAACAGACTGGACAATCCCGCTGTCCATCTCCAACCGACTGGACAATCCCTCTCTCCCTGTTCATCTCCAACTAACTGGAAAACACTTCTCTCCATGTCCATCTGCAACCGACTGGACAATCCCCGTCTCCCTGTCCATCTCCAACCGATTAGACAATCCCCCTCTCCCTGTCCTTCTCCAACTGACTGTACAATCCCTCTCTCCTTGTTCATCTCCAGTCGACTGAACAATCCCTCTCCCCCTGTCCTTCTCCAACTGACCAGACAATCCCTCTCTCCCTGTCCATCTCCAACCGACTGGACAATCCCTATCTCCCTGTCCATCTCCAACTGACAGGACAATCCCTCTCTCACTGTCCATCAACTGACTGGACAATCCCTCTCTCCCTGTCCATCTCCAACGGACTGGACAATCCCTCTCTCACTGTCCATCTCCAACTGACTGGACAATCCCGCTCTCCCTGTGCATCTCCAACTGAGCGGACAATCCCTCTCCCCCTGTCCATCTCCAGCTGACCAGATATTCCCTCTCTGCCTGTCCATCTCCAACTGACTGGACAATCACTCTCTGCCTGTCCATCTCCAACCAACTGGACAAGCCCTCTCTCCTTGTCCGTCTCCAACCAACTGGACAATCCCTGTACATCTCCAACTGACTGGACAATCCGTCTCTCCCTGCCAATCTCCAACTGACTAGACAATCCCTCACTCCCTGTCCATCTCCAACTGACTGTGCAATCCCTCTCTCCCTGTCCGTCTCCAACCGACTGGACAATCCCCCTCTCCCTGTACATCTCCAACCGACTGGACAATCCCCCTCACCCTGTCCATCTACAACTGACTGGACAATCCCTCTCTCCCTGTCCATCTCCTACTGATGGGACAATCCCTCTCTCCCTGTCCAACTGACTGGATAATCCCTCTCTCCCTGTCCATCTCCACCCGACTGAACAATCCTTCTCTCCCTGTCCAACTGACGGGACAATCCCTCCCTCCCCGTCCAACTCCAACTGACTGGACAATCCCTCTCTCCCTGTCCATCTCCAACCCACTGGACAACCCTTCTCTCCCTGTCCATCTCCAACAGACTGGAAAATCCCGCTGTCCATCTCCAACCGACTGGACAATCCCTCTCTCCCTGTTCATCTCCAACTGACTGGAAAACACATCTCTCCCTGTCCATCTGCAACCGACTGGACAATCCCCGTCTCCCCGTCCATCTCCAACCGACTGGACAATCCCCCTCTCCCTGTCCATCTCCAACCGATTAGACAATCCCGCTCTCCCTGTCCTTCTCCAACTGACTGTACAATCCCTCTCTCCCTGTTCATCTCCAGTCGACTGAACAATCCCTCTCTCCCTATCTCCAACTGACCGGACAATCCCTCTCTCCCTGTCGATCTCCAACTGACTGGACAATCCCTCTCTCTCTGTCCATCAACTGACAGGACAATCCCTCTCTCCCTGTCCATCTCCAACGGACTGGACAATCCCTCCCTCACTGTCCATCTCCAACTGACTGGACAATCCCGTTCTCCCTGTGCATCTCCAAATGAGCGGACAATCCCTCTCCCCCTGTCCATCTCCAGCTGACCAGATATTCCCTCTCTGCCTGTCCATCTCCAACTGACTGGACAATCCCCCTCTCCCTGTACATCTCCAACTGCCTGTGCAATCCCTCTCTCCATGTCCGTCTCCAACCGACTGGACAATCCCCCTCTCCCTGTACATCTCCAACCGACTGGACAATCCCCCTCACCCTGTCCATCTACAACTGACTGGACAATCCCTCTCTCCCTGTCCATCTCCAACTGATGGGACAATCCCTCTCTCCCTGTCCAACTGACTGGATAATCCCTCTCTCCCTGTCCATCTCCACCCGACTGGACAATCCTTCTCTCCCTGTCCAACTGACGGGACAATCCCTCCCTCCCCGTCCAACTCCAACTGACTGGACAATCCCTGTCTCCCTGTCCATCTCCAACTGACTGGACAATATTGTTCTCCCTGTCCATATCCAACTGACTGGACAATCCCTCTCTCCCTGTCCATCTCCAACCCACTGGACAACCCTTCTCTCCCTGTGCATCTCCAACAGACTGGACAATCCCTCTCTCCCTGTCCATCTCCAACCGACTGGACAATCCCTCTCTCCCTGTTCATCTCCAACTGACTGGAAAACACCTCTCTCCCTGTCCATCTGCAACCGACTGGACAATCCCCGTCTCCCCGTCCATCTCCAACCGACTGGACAATCCCCCTCTCCCTGTCCATCTCCAACCGATTAGACAATCCCGCTCTCCCTGTCCTTCTCCAACTGACTGTACAATCCCTCTCTCCCTGTTCATCTCCAGTCGACTGAACAATCCCTCTCCCCCTATCTCCAACTGACCAGACAATCCCTCTCTCCCTGTCGATCTCCAACTGACTGGACAATCCCTCTCTCTCTGTCCATCAACTGACAGGACAATCCCTCTCTCCCTGTCCATCTCCAACGGACTGGACAATCCCTCCCTCACTGTCCATCTCCAACTGACTGGACAATCCCGTTCTCCCTGTGCATCTCCAAATGAGCGGACAATCCTTCTCCCCCTGTCCATCTCCAGCTGACCAGATATTCCCTCTCTGCCTGTCCATCTCCAACTGACTGGACAATCCCTCTCTGCCTGTCCATCTCCAACCAACTGGACAATCCCTCTCTCCTTGTCCGTCTCCAACTGACTGGACAATCTCTCTCTGCCTCTCCAACTCCAACCAACTGGACAATCCCTGTCCATCTCCAACTGATGGGACAATCCCTCTCTCCCTGTCCAACTGACTGGATAATCCCTCTCTCCCTGTCTATCTCCAACTGACTGGACAATCCCGCTCTCCCTGCCCATCTCCAACTGACCGGAAAATCCCTCTTCCCCTGTCCATCTCCTACCAACTGGACAATCCCTCTCTCCCTGTCCATCTCCAACCGACTGAACAAATCCCTCTCCCTGTCCATCTCCAACTTACTGGACAATCCCTCTCTCTCTCCATCTCCAACTGACTGGACAATACCTCTCTCCCTGTCCATCACCAACTGACAGAACAATCCCGATGTTCCTGTCCATCTCCAACTGACCTGGCAATCCATTTCGCCCTGCCCACCTCCAACGGACTGGATAATCCCTCTCTGCCTGTCCAACTCCAACTGACTGGACAATCCCTCTCTCGCTGTCCATCTCCAACTCACAGGACAATCCCTCTCTGCCTGTCCATCTCCAACTGACTGGACAATCCCTCTCTCCCTGTCCATCTCCAAATCTCCAACTGACTGGACAATCCCTCTCTCCCTGTCCATCTCCAAATCTCTAACTGTCTGTACAATCCCTCCTCTCTGTCCATCTCCAACTGACTGGACAATCCCTCTTACCCTGTCCACCTGACTGGACAATCCCTCTCTCCCTGTCCATTTCCAAATCTTCAACTGACTGGACAATCCCTCTTACCCTGTCCACCTGACTGGACAATCCCACTGTCCCTGTCCATTTCCAAATCTCCAACTGACTGGACAATCCCTCTCTCCCTGTCCATCTCCAACCGACTGAACAATCCCTCTCTCCCTGTCCAACTGACTGGACAATCCCTCTCCCCCTGTCCATCTCTTACCGACTGGACAATCCCTCTCTCCCTGTCCATCCACAACTGACAAGACAATCCATCCTGTCTCCCTGTCCATCTTCAACTAACTGGACATTCCCTCTCTCCTTGTCCATCTGCAACTTACTGGACAATCCCTTTCTCCTTGTCAATCTCCAACTGACCAGACAATCGCTCTCTCCCTGTCCATCTCCAACCAACTGCACAATCCCTCTCTCCCTGTCCATCTCCAACTGACTGGACAATGCCTCTCTCCCTGTCCATCTCCACCCGACTGGACAATCCTTCTCTCCCTGTCCAACTGAATAGACAATCCCTCTCTCCCCGTCCAACTCCAACTGACTGGACAATCCCTGTCTCCCTGTCCATCTCCAACTGACTGGACAATATTGCGCTCCCTGTCCATATCCAACTGACTGGACAATCCCTCTCTCCCTGTCCATCTCCAACCCACTGGACAACCCTTCTCTCCCTGTCCATCTCCAACAGACTGGACAATCCCGCTGTCCATCTCCAACCGACTGGATAATCCCTCTCTCCCTGTTCATCTCCAACTGACTGGAAAACACCTCTCTCCCTGTCCATCTGCAACCGACTGGACAATCCCCGTCTCCCCGTCCATCTCCAACCAACTGGACAATCCCCCTCTCCCTGTCCATCTCCAACCGATTAGACAATTCCCCTCTCCCTGTCCTTCTCCAACTGACTGTACAATCCCTCTCTCCCTGTTCATCTCCAGTCGACTGAACAATCCCTCTCCCCCTGTCCATCTCCAACTGACCAGACAATCCCTCTCTCCCTGTCCATCTCCAACCGACTGGACATTCCCTCTCTCCCTGTCCATCTCCAACTGACTGGACAATCCCTCTCTCTCTGTCCATCAACTGACTGGAAAATCCCTCTCTCCCTGTCCATCTCCAACGGACTGGACAATCCCTATCTCACTGTCCATCTCCAACTGAGCGGACAATTCCTCTCCCCCTGTCCATCTCCAGCTGACCAGATATTCCCTCTCTGCCTGTCCATCTCCAACTGACTGGACAATCCCTCTCTGCCTTTCCATCTCCAACCAACTGGACAATCCCTCTCTCCTTGTCCGTCTCCAACTGACTGGACAATCTCTCTCTGCCTCTCCAACTCCAACCAACTGGACAATCCCTGTCAATCTCCAACTTGCTGGACAATCCCTCTCTCCCTGTCCATCTCCAACTGACTGGACAATCCCTCTCTCCCTGCCCATCTTCAACTGCCTAGACAATCCCACACTACCTGTCCATCTCCAACTGACTGTACAATCCCTCTCTCCCTGACCATCTCCAACTGACTGGACAATCCCACTCTCCCAGTCCATCTCCAACTGATGGGACAATCCCTCTCTCCTTGTCCAACTGACTGGATAATCCCTCTCTCCTTGTCTATCTCCAACTGACTGGACAATCCCGCTCTCCCTGCCCATCTCCAACTGACCGGAAAATCCCTCTCTCCCTGTCCATCTCCAACTGACTGGACAATCCCTCTCTCTCTGTCCATCAACTGACTGGAAAATCCCTCTCTCCCTGTCCATCTCCAACTGACTGGACAATCCCGTTCTCCCTGTGCATCTCCAAATGAGCGGACAATCCCTCTCCCCCTGTCCATCTCCAGCTGACCAGATATTCCCTCTCTGCCTGTCCATCTCCAACTGACTGGACAATCCCCCTCTCCCTGTACATCTCCAACTGACTGTGCAATCCCTCTCTCCATGTCCGTCTCCAACCGACTGGACAATCCCCCTCTCCCTGTACATCTCCAACCGACTGGACAATCCCCCTCTCCCTGTCCATCTCCAACTGACTGGACAATCCCTCTCTCCCTGTCCATCTCCAACTGATGGGACAATCCCCCTCCCTGTCCAACTAACTGGATAATCCCTCTCTCGCTGTCCATCTCCACCCGACTGGACAATCCTTCTCTCCCTGTCCAACTGACGGGACAATCCCTCCCTCCCCGTCCAACTCCAACTGACTGGACAATCCCTGTCTCCCTGTCCATCTCCAACTGACTGGACAATATTGCTCTCCCTGTCCATATCCAACTGACTGGACAACCCCTCTCTCCCTGTCCATCTCCAACCCACTGGACAACCCTTCTCTCCCTGTGCATCTCCAACAGACTGGACAATCCCGCTGTCCATCTCCAACCGACTGGACAATCCCTCTCTCCCTGTTCATCTCCAACTGACTGGAAAACACCTCTCTCCCTGTCCATCTGCAACCAACTGGACAATCCCCGTCTCCCCGTCCATCTCCAACTGACTGGACAATCCCCCTCTCCCTGTCCATCTCCAACCGATTAGACAATCCCGCTCTCCCTGTCCTTCTCCAACTGACTGTACAATCCCTCTCTCCCTGTTCATCTCCAGTCGACTGAACAATCCCTCTCCCCCTCCATCTCCAACTGACCAGACAATCCCTCTCTCCCTGTCGATCTCCAACTGACTGGACAATCCCTCTCTCTCTGTCCATCAACTGACAGGACAATCCCTCTCTCCCTGTCCATCTCCAACGGACTGGACAATCCCTCCCTCACTGTCCATCTCCAACTGACTGGACAATCCCGTTCTCCCTGTGCATCTCCAAATGAGCGGACAATCCTTCTCCCCCTGTCCATCTCCAGCTGACCAGATATTCCCTCTCTGCCTGTCCATCTCCAACTGACTGGACAATCCCTCGCTGCCTGTCCATCTCCAACCAACTGGACAATCCCTCTCTCCTTGTCCGTCTCCAACTGACTGGACAATCTCTCTCTGCCTCTCCAACTCCAACCAACTGGACAATCCCTGTCCATCTCCAACTGATGGGACAATCCCTCTCTCCCTGTCCAACTGACTGGATAATCCCTCTCTCCCTGTCTATCTCCAACTGACTGGACAATCCCGCTCTCCCTGCCCATCTCCAACTGACCGGAAAATCCCTCTTCCCCTGTCCATCTCCTACCAACTGGACAATCCCTCTCTCCCTGTCCATCTCCAACCGACTGAACAAATCCCTCTCCCTGTCCATCTCCAACTTACTGGACAATCCCTCTCTCTCTCCATCTCCAACTGACTGGACAATACCTCTCTCCCTGTCCATCACCAACTGACAGAACAATCCCGATGTTCCTGTCCATCTCCAACTGACCTGGCAATCCATTTCGCCCTGCCCACCTCCAACGGACTGGATAATCCCTCTCTGCCTGTCCAACTCCAACTGACTGGACAATCCCTCTCTCGCTGTCCATCTCCAACTCACAGGACAATCCCTCTCTGCCTGTCCATCTCCAACTGACTGGACAATCCCTCTCTCCCTGTCCATCTCCAAATCTCCAACTGACTGGACAATCCCTCTCTCCCTGTCCATCTCCAAATCTCTAACTGTCTGTACAATCCCTCCTCTCTGTCCATCTCCAACTGACTGGACAATCCCTCTTACCCTGTCCACCTGACTGGACAATCCCTCTCTCCCTGTCCATTTCCAAATCTTCAACTGACTGGACAATCCCTCTTACCCTGTCCACCTGACTGGACAATCCCACTGTCCCTGTCCATTTCCAAATCTCCAACTGACTGGACAATCCCTCTCTCCCTGTCCATCTCCAACCGACTGAACAATCCCTCTCTCCCTGTCCAACTGACTGGACAATCCCTCTCCCCCTGTCCATCTCTTACCGACTGGACAATCCCTCTCTCCCTGTCCATCCACAACTGACAAGACAATCCATCCTGTCTCCCTGTCCATCTTCAACTAACTGGACATTCCCTCTCTCCTTGTCCATCTGCAACTTACTGGACAATCCCTTTCTCCTTGTCAATCTCCAACTGACCAGACAATCGCTCTCTCCCTCTCCATCTCCAACCAACTGCACAATCCCTCTCTCCCTGTCCATCTCCAACTGACTGGACAATGCCTCTCTCCCTGTCCATCTCCACCCGACTGGACAATCCTTCTCTCCCTGTCCAACTGAATAGACAATCCCTCTCTCCCCGTCCAACTCCAACTGACTGGACAATCCCTGTCTCCCTGTCCATCTCCAACTGACTGGACAATATTGCGCTCCCTGTCCATATCCAACTGACTGGACAATCCCTCTCTCCCTGTCCATCTCCAACCCACTGGACAACCCTTCTCTCCCTGTCCATCTCCAACAGACTGGACAATCCCGCTGTCCATCTCCAACCGACTGGATAATCCCTCTCTCCCTGTTCATCTCCAACTGACTGGAAAACACCTCTCTCCCTGTCCATCTGCAACCGACTGGACAATCCCCGTCTCCCCGTCCATCTCCAACCAACTGGACAATCCCCCTCTCCCTGTCCATCTCCAACCGATTAGACAATTCCCCTCTCCCTGTCCTTCTCCAACTGACTGTACAATCCCTCTCTCCCTGTTCATCTCCAGTCGACTGAACAATCCCTCTCCCCCTGTCCATCTCCAACTGACCAGACAATCCCTCTCTCCCTGTCCATCTCCAACCGACTGGACATTCCCTCTCTCCCTGTCCATCTCCAACTGACTGGACAATCCCTCTCTCTCTGTCCATCAACTGACTGGAAAATCCCTCTCTCCCTGTCCATCTCCAACGGACTGGACAATCCCTATCTCACTGTCCATCTCCAACTGAGCGGACAATTCCTCTCCCCCTGTCCATCTCCAGCTGACCAGATATTCCCTCTCTGCCTGTCCATCTCCAACTGACTGGACAATCCCTCTCTGCCTTTCCATCTCCAACCAACTGGACAATCCCTCTCTCCTTGTCCGTCTCCAACTGACTGGACAATCTCTCTCTGCCTCTCCAACTCCAACCAACTGGACAATCCCTGTCAATCTCCAACTTGCTGGACAATCCCTCTCTCCCTGTCCATCTCCAACTGACTGGACAATCCCTCTCTCCCTGCCCATCTTCAACTGCCTAGACAATCCCACACTACCTGTCCATCTCCAACTGACTGTACAATCCCTCTCTCCCTGACCATCTCCAACTGACTGGACAATCCCACTCTCCCAGTCCATCTCCAACTGATGGGACAATCCCTCTCTCCTTGTCCAACTGACTGGATAATCCCTCTCTCCTTGTCTATCTCCAACTGACTGGACAATCCCGCTCTCCCTGCCCATCTCCAACTGACCGGAAAATCCCTCTCTCCCTGTCCATCTCCAACTGACTGGACAATCCCTCTCTCTCTGTCCATCTCCAACTGACTGGAAAATCCCTCTCTCCCTGTCCATCTCCAACTGACTGGACAATCCCGTTCTCCCTGTGCATCTCCAAATGAGCGGACAATCCCTCTCCCCCTGTCCATCTCCAGCTGACCAGATATTCCCTCTCTGCCTGTCCATCTCCAACTGACTGGACAATCCCCCTCTCCCTGTACATCTCCAACTGACTGTACAATCCCTCTCTCCCTGTCCATCTCCAACCGACTGGACAATCCCCCTCTCCCTGTACATCTCCAACCGACTGGACAATCCCCCTCACCCTGTCCATCTACAACTGACTGGACAATCCCTCTCTCCCTGTCCATCTCCAACTGATGGGACAATCCCTCTCTCCCTGTCCAACTGACTGGATAATCCCTCTCTCCCTGTCCATCTCCACCCGACTGGACAATCCTTCTCTCCCTGTCCAACTGACGGGACAATCCCTCCCTCCCCGTCCAACTCCAACTGACTGGACAATCCCTGTCTCCCTGTCCATCTCCAACTGACTGGACAATATTGCTCTCCCTGTCCATATCCAACTGACTGGACAATCCCTCTCTCCCTGTCCATCTCCAACCCACTGGACAACCCTTCTCTCCCTGTGCATCTCCAACAGACTGGACAATCCCGCTGTCCATCTCCAACCGACTGGACAATCCCTCTCTCCCTGTTCATCTCCAACTGACTGGAAAACACATCTCTCCCTGTCCATCTGCAACCGACTGGACAATCCCCGTCTCCCCGTCCATCTCCAACCGACTGGACAATCCCCCTCTCCCTCTCCATCTCCAACCGATTAGACAATCCCGCTCTCCCTGTCCTTCTCCAACTGACTGTACAATCCCTCTCTCCCTGTTCATCTCCAGTCGACTGAACAATCCCTCTCCCCCTATCTCCAACTGACCAGACAATCCCTCTCTCCCTGTCGATCTCCAACTGACTGGACAATCCCTCTCTCTCTGTCCATTAACTGACAGGACAATCCCTCTCTCCCTGTCCATCTCCAACGGACTGGACAATCCCTCCCTCACTGTCCATCTCCAACTGACTGGACAATCCCGTTCTCCCTGTGCATCTCCAAATGAGCGGACAATCCTTCTCCCCCTGTCCATCTCCAGCTGACCAGATATTCCCTCTCTGCCTGTCCATCTCCAACTGACTGGACAATCCCTCGCTGCCTGTCCATCTCCAACCAACTGGACAATCCCTCTCTCCTTGTCCGTCTCCAACTGACTGGACAATCTCTCTCTGCCTCTCCAACTCCAACCAACTGGACAATCCCTGTCCATCTCCAACTGATGGGACAATCCCTCTCTCCCTGTCCAACTGACTGGATAATCCCTCTCTCCCTGTCTATCTCCAACTGACTGGACAATCCCGCTCTCCCTGCCCATCTCCAACTGACCGGAAAATCCCTCTTCCCCTGTCCATCTCCTACCAACTGGACAATCCCTCTCTCCCTGTCCATCTCCAACTGACTGAACAAATCCCTCTCCCTGTCCATCTCCAACTTACTGGACAATCCCTCTCTCTCTCCATCTCCAACTGACTGGACAATACCTCTCTCCCTGTCCATCAGCAACTGACAGAACAATCCCGATGTTCCTGTCCATCTCCAACTGACCAGACAATCCCTCTCTCCCTGTCGATCTCCAACTGACTGGACAATCCCTCTCTCTCTGTCCATCAACTGACTGGACAATCCCTCTCTCCCTGTCCATCTCCAACAGACTGGACAATCCCTCTCTCACTGTCCATCTCCAACCTCTCCTTGTCCGTCTCCAACAGACTGGACAATCTCTCTCTGCCTCTCCAACTCCAACCAACTGGACAATCCCTGTCCATCTCCAACTGAATGGACAATCCCTCTCTCCCTGTCCAACTAACTGGATAATCCCGCTCTCCCTGTCTATCTCCAACTGACTGGACAATCCCGCTCTCCCTGCCCATCTCCAACTTACTGGACAATCCCTCTCTCCCTGTCCATCTCCAACTGACTGGACAATCCCCCTCTCCCTGTCCATCTCCAACTGACTGAACAAATCCCTCTCCCTGTCCATCTCCAACTGACTGGACAATCCCTCTCTCTTTGCCCATCTCCAACTGACTGGACAATCCCTCTCTCCCTGTCCATCACCAACTGACAGAACAATCCCGATGTTCCTGTTCATCTCCAACTGACCTGGCAATCCATTTCGCCCTGCCCACCTCCAACGGACTGGACAATCCCTCTCTGCCTGTCCAACTCCAACTGACTGGACAATCCCTCTCTCGCTGTCCATCTCCAACTCACAGGACAATCCCTCTCTGCCTGTCCATCTCCAACTGACTGGACAATCCCTCTCTCCCTGTCCATCTCCAAATCTCCAACTGACTGGACAATCCCTCTCTCCCTGTCCATCTCCAATTCTCTAACTGTCTGTACAATCCCTCCTCTCTGTCCATCTCCAACTGACTGAACAATCCCTCTTACCCTGTCCACCTGACTGGACAATCCCTCTCTCCCTGTCCATTTCCAAATCTTCAACTGACAGGACAATCCCTCTTACCCTGTCCACCTGACTGTACAATCCCACTGTCCCTGTCCATTTCCAAATCTCCAACTGACTGGACAATCCCTCTCTCCCTGTCCATCTCCAACCGACTGAACAATCCCTCTCTCCCTGTCCAACTGACTGGACAATCCCTCTCTCCCTGTCCATCTCTTACCGACTGGACAATCCCTCTCTCCCTGTCCATCCACAACTGACAAGACAATCCATCCTGTCTCCCTGTCCATCTTCAACTAACTGGACATTCCCTCTCTCCTTGTCCATCTGCAACTTACTGGACAATCCCTTTCTCCTTGTCAATCTCCAACTGACCAGACAATCGCTCTCTCCCTGTCCATCTCCAACCAACTGCACAATCCCTCTCTCCCTGTCCATCTCCAACTGACTGGACAATCCCTCTCTCCCTGTCCATCTCCACCCGACTGGACAATCCTTCTCTCCCTGTCCAACTGAATAGACAATCCCTCTCTCCCCGTCCAACTCCAACTGACTGGACAATCCCTGTCTCCCTGTCCATCTCCAACTGACTGGACAATATTGCGCTCCCTGTCCATATCCAACTGACTGGACAATCCCTCTCTCCCTGTCCATCTCCAACCCACTGGACAACCCTTCTCTCCCTGTCCATCTCCAACAGACTGGACAATCCCGCTGTCCATCTCCAACCGACTGGATAATCCCTCTCTCCCTGTTCATCTCCAACTGACTGGAAAACACCTCTCTCCCTGTCCATCTGCAACCGACTGGACAATCCCCGTCTCCCCGTCCATCTCCAACCAACTGGACAATCCCCCTCTCCCTGTCCATCTCCAACCGATTAGACAATTCCCCTCTCCCTGTCCTTCTCCAACTGACTGTACAATCCCTCTCTCCCTGTTCATCTCCAGTCGACTGAACAATCCCTCTCCCCCTGTCCATCTCCAACTGACCAGACAATCCCTATCTCACTGTCCATCTCCAACTGAGCGGACAATTCCTCTCCCTCTGTCCATCTCCAGCTGACCAGATATTCCCTCTCTGCCTGTCCATCTCCAACTGACTGGACAATCCCTCTCTGCCTTTCCATCTCCAACCAACTGGACAATCCCTCTCTCCTTGTCCGTCTCCAACTGACTGGACAATCTCTCTCTGCCTCTCCAACTCCAACCAACTGGACAATCCCTGTCAATCTCCAACTTGCTGGACAATCCCTCTCTCCCTGTCCATCTCCAACTGACTGGACAATCCCTCTCTCCCTGCCCATCTTCAACTGCCTAGACAATCCCACACTACCTGTCCATCTCCAACTGACTGTACAATCCCTCTCTCCCTGACCATCTCCAACTGACTGGACAATCCCACTCTCCCAGTCCATCTCCAACTGATGGGACAATCCCTCTCTCCTTGTCCAACTGACTGGATAATCCCTCTCTCCTTGTCTATCTCCAACTGACTGGACAATCCCGCTCTCCCTGCCCATCTCCAACTGACCGGAAAATCCCTCTCTCCCTGTCCATCTCCAACTGACTAGACAATCCCGCTCTCCCTGCCCATCTCCAACTGACCGTACAATCCATCTCCCCCTGTCCATCTCCTACCAACTGGACAATCCCTCTCTCCCTGTCCATCTCCAACCGACTGAACAAACCCCTCTCCCTGTCCATCTCCAACTTACTGGACAATCCCTCTCTCCCTGTCCATCTCCAACTGACTGGTCAATTCCTCTCCCCCTGTCCATCTCCAACTGACTGGACAACCCCTCTCGCACTGTTCTTCTCCAACAAACTAGACAATCCCTCTATCCCTGTCCATCTCCAACTCACTGGACAATCCCTCTCTGCCTGTCCTTCTCCAACCAACTGGACAATCCCTCCTCTCAAACTGTCCATCTCCAACTGACTGGACAATCCCTCTCTCTTGTCCATCTCCAACTGACTGGACAATCCCTCTCTCCCTGTCCATCTCCAACTGACTGGACTATCCCTCTCTCCCTGTCCATCTCCAACTGACTGGCAATCCCTCTTTTCCTGTCCATCTCCAACTGAATGGACAATCCCTCTCTCCCTGTCGATCTCCAACAGACTGGACAATCCCTCTCTGCCTGTCCATCTCCAACCAACTGGACAATCCCTCTCTCCCTGTCCAACTGACTGGACCATCTCTCTCTCCCTGTCCATCTCCAACTCACTGGACAATCACTCTCTACCTGTCCATCTCCAACCAACTGGACAATCCCTCTCTCCCTGCCCATCTCCAACTGACTGGACAATCCCTCTCTCCCTGTCGATCAACTGACTGGACAAACCCTCTCTGCCTGTCCATCTCCAACCAACTGGACAATCCCTCCTCTCGCCCTCTCCATCTCCAACTGACTGGACAATCCCTCTCTGCCTGTCCATCTCCAGCCAACTAAACAAATCCTCTCTCCCTGTCCATCTCCAACCTACTGGACAATCCGTCTCTCCCTGTCCATGTCCAACTGACCAGATATTCCCTCTCTCCTTGTCCATCTCCAACTAACTGGACAATCCCTCTCTGCCTATCCATCTCCAAACTACTCGACAATCCCTCTCTCCCTGTCCAACTGACAGGACCATCTCTCTCTCCCTGTCCATCTCCAACTCACTGGACAATCTCTGTCTCTCTGTCCATCTCCGACTGACTGGGCAATCAGTCTCTGCCTGTTCATCTCCAACCAAATGGACAATCTCTCCTCTCTCCCTGTCTGTTTCCAACTGACTGGACAATACCTCTCTCTCTGTCCATCTCCAACTGACTGGGCAATCCCTCTCTCCCTGTCCATCTCCAACTGACTGGACAATCCCCCTCTCCCTGTCCAGCTCCAAATCTCCAACCGACTGGACAATCCCCCTCACCCTGTCCATCTACAACTGACTGGACAATCCCTCTCTCCCTGTCCATCTCCAACTGATGGGACAATCCCTCTCTCCCTGTCCAACTGACTGGATAATCCCTCTCTCCCTGTCCATCTCCACCCAACTGGACAATCCTTCTCTCCCTGTCCAACTGACGGGACAATCCCTCCCTCCCCGTCCAACTCCAACTGACTGGACAATCCCTGTCTCCCTGTCCATCTCCAACTGACTGGACAATATTGTTCTCCCTGTCCATATCCAACTGACTGGACAATCCCTCTCTCCCTGTCCATCTCCAACCCACTGGACAACCCTTCTCTCCCTGTCCATCTCCAACAGACTGGACAATCCCGCTGTCCATCTCCAACCGACTGGACAATCCCTCTCTCCCTGTTCATCTCCAACTGACTGGAAAACACATCTCTCCCTGTCCATCTGCAACCGACTGGACAATCCCCGTCTCCCCGTCCATCTCCAACAAGACTGGACAATCCCCCTCTCCCTCTCCATCTCCAACCGATTAGACAATCCCGCTCTCCCTGTCCTTCTCCAACTGACTGTACAATCCCTCTCTCCCTGTTCATCTCCAGTCGACTGAACAATCCCTCTCCCCCTATCTCCAACTGACCAGACAATCCCTCTCTCCCTGTCGATCTCCAACTGACTGGACAATCCCTCTCTCTCTGTCCATCAACTGACAGGACAATCCCTCTCTCCCTGTCCATCTCCAACGGACTGGACAATCCCTCCCTCACTGTCCATCTCCAACTGACTGGACAATCCCGTTCTCCCTGTGCATCTCCAAATGAGCGGACAATCCTTCTCCCCCTGTCCATCTCCAGCTGACCAGATATTCCCTCTCTGCCTGTCCATCTCCAACTGACTGGACAATCCCTCTCTGCCTGTCCATCTCCAACCAACTGGACAATCCCTCTCTCCTTGTCCGTCTCCAACTGACTGGACAATCTCTCTCTGCCTCTCCAACTCCAACCAACTGGACAATCCCTGTCCATCTCCAACTGATGGGACAATCCCTCTCTCCCTGTCCAACTGACTGGATAATCCCTCTCTCCCTGTCTATCTCCAACTGACTGGACAATCCCGCTCTCCCTGCCCATCTCCAACTGACCGGAAAATCCCTCTTCCCCTGTCCATCTCCTACCAACTGGACAATCCCTCTCTCCCTGTCCATCTCCAACCGACTGAACAAACCCCTCTCCCTGTCCATCTCCAACTTACTGGACAATCCCTCTCTCTCTCCATCTCCAACTGACTGGACAATACCTCTCTCCCTGTCCATCACCAACTGACAGAACAATCCCGATGTTCCTGTCCATCTCCAACTGACCTGGCAATCCATTTCGCCCTGCCCACCTCCAACGGACTGGACAATCCCTCTCTGCCTGTCCAACTCCAACTGACTGGACAATCCCTCTCTCGCTGTCCATCTCCAACTCACAGGACAATCCCTCTCTGCCTGTCCATCTCCAACTGACTGGACAATCCCTCTCTCCCTGTCCATCTCCAAATCTCCAACTGACTGGACAATCCCTCTCTCCCTGTCCATCTCCAAATCTCTAACTGTCTGTACAATCCCTCCTCTCTGTCCATCTCCAACTGACTGGACAATCCCTCTTACCCTGTCCACCTGACTGGACAATCCCTCTCTCCCTGTCCATTTCCAAATCTTCAACTGACTGGACAATCCCTCTTACCCTGTCCACCTGACTGGACAATCCCACTGTCCCTGTCCATTTCCAAATCTCCAACTGACTGGACAATCCCTCTCTCCCTGTCCATCTCCAACCGACTGAACAATCCCTCTCTCCCTGTCCAACTGACTGGACAATCCCTCTCCCCCTGTCCATCTCTCACCGACTGGACAATCCCTATCTCCCTGTCCATCCCCAACTGACTAGACAATCCATCCTGTCTCCCTGTCCATCTTCAACTAACTGGACATTCCCTCTCTCCTTGTCCATCTGCAACTTACTGGACAATCCCTTTCTCCTTGTCAATCTCCAACTGACCAGACAATCGCTTTCTCCCTGTCCATCTCCAACCAACTGCACAATCCCTCTCTCCCTGTCCATCTCCAACTGACTGGACAATCCCTCTCTCCCTGTCCATCTCCACCCGACTGGACAATCCTTCTCTCCCTGTCCAACTGACTGGACAATCCCTCTCTCCCCGTCCAACTCCAACTGACTGGACAATCCCTGTCTCCCTGTCCATCTCCAACTGACTGGACAATATTGCGCTCCCTGTCCATATCCAACTGACTGGACAATCCCTCTCTCCCTGTCCATCTCCAACCCACTGGACAACCCTTCTCTCCCTGTCCATCTCCAACAGACTGGACAATCCCGCTGTCCATCTCCAACCGACTGGATAATCCCTCTCTCCCTGTTCATCTCCAACTGACTGGAAAACACCTCTCTCCCTGTCCATCTGCAACCGACTGGACAATCCCCGTCTCCCCGTCCATCTCCAACCAACTGGACAATCCCCCTCTCCCTGTCCATCTCCAACCGATTAGACAATTCCCCTCTCCCTGTCCTTCTCCAACTGACTGTACAATCCCTCTCTCCCTGTTCATCTCCAGTCGACTGAACAATCCCTCTCCCCCTGTCCATCTCCAACTGACCAGACAATCCCTCTCTCCCTGTCCATCTCCAACCGACTGGACATTCCCTCTCTCCCTGTCCATCTCCAACTGACTGGACAATCCCTCTCTCTCTGTCCATCAACTGACTGGAAAATCCCTCTCTCCCTGTCCATCTCCAACGGACTGGACAATCCCTATCTCACTGTCCATCTCCAACTGAGCGGACAATTCCTCTCCCCCTGTCCATCTCCAGCTGACCAGATATTCCCTCTCTGCCTGTCCATCTCCAACTGACTGGACAATCCCTCTCTGCCTTTCCATCTCCAACCAACTGGACAATCCCTCTCTCCTTGTCCGTCTCCAACTGACTGGACAATCTCTCTCTGCCTCTCCAACTCCAACCAACTGGACAATCCCTGTCAATCTCCAACTTGCTGGACAATCCCTCTCTCCCTGTCCATCTCCAACTGACTGGACAATCCCTCTCTCCCTGCCCATCTCCAACTGCCTAGACAATCCCACACTACCTGTCCATCTCCAACTGACTGTACAATCCCTCTCTCCCTGACCATCTCCAACTGACTAGACAATCCCACTCTCCCAGTCCATCTCCAACTGATGGGACAATCCCTCTCTCCCTGTCCAACTGACTGGATAATCCCTCTCTCCTTGTCTATCTCCAACTGACTGGACAATCCCGCTCTCCCTGCCCATCTCCAACTGACCGGAAAATCCCTCTCCCCCTGTCCATCTCCTACCAACTGGACAATCCCTCTCTCCCTGTCCATCTCCAACTGACTGGTCAATTCCTCTCCCCCTGTCCATCTCCAACTGACTGGACAATCCCTCTCTGCCTGTCCATCTCCAACGGACTGGACAATTCCTCTCTCGCTGTCCATCTCCAACTGACTGGACAACCCCTCTCGCACTGTTCTTCTCCAACCAACTGGACAATCCCTCTCTCCCTGTCCATCTCCAACTGACTGGTCAATTACTCTCCTCCTGTCCATCTCCAACTGACTGGACAATCCCTCTCTGCCTGTCCATCTCCAACAGACTGGACAATTCCTCTATTCCTGTCCATCTCCAACTCACTGGACAATCCCTCTCTGCCTGTCCTTCTCCAACCAACTGGACAATCCCTCCTCTCTCACTGTCCATCTCCAATTGACTGGACAATCGCTCGCTCTTGTCCATCTCCAACTGACTGGACAATCCCTCTCTCCCTGTCCAACTGACTGGATAATCCCTCTCTCCCTGTCTATCTCCAACTGACTAGACAATCCCGCTCTCCCTGCCCATCTCCAACTGACCATACAATCCATCTCTCTCCTGTCCATCTCCTACCAACTTGACAATCCCTCTCTCCCTGTCCATCTCCAACCGACTGAACAAACCCCTCTCCCTGTCCATCTCCAACTTACTGGACAATCCCTCTCTCCCTGTCCATCTCCAACTGACTGGTCAATTCTTCTCCCCCTGTCCATCTCCAACTGACTGGACAACCCCTCTCGCACTGTTCTTCTCCAACAAACTAGACAATCCCTCTATCCCTGTCCATCTCCAACTCACTGGACAATCCCTCTCTGCCTGTCCTTCTCCAACCAACTGGACAATCCCTCCTCTCAAACTGTCCATCTCCAACTGACTGGACAATCCCTCTCTCTTGTCCATCTCCAACTGACTGGACAATCCCTCTCTCCCTGTCCATCTCCAACTGACTGGACTATCCCTCTCTCCCTGTCCATCTCCAACTGACTGGCAATCCCTCTTTTCCTGTCCATTTCCAACTGAATGGACAATCCCTCTCTGCCTGTCCATCTCCAACCAACTGGACAATCCCTCTCTCCCTGTCCAACTGACTGGACCATCTCTCTCTCCCTGTCCATCTCCAACTCACTGGACAATCATTCTCTGCCTGTCCATCTCCAACCAACTGGACAATCTCTGTCTCTCTGTCCATCTCCAACTGACTGGGCAATCAGTCTCTGCCTGTTCATCTCCAACCAAATGGACAATCCCTCCTCTCTCCCTGTCCGTTTCCAACTGACTGGACAATACCTCTCTCTCTGTCCATCTCCAACTGACTGGACAATCCCTCTCTCCCTGCCCATCTCCAACTGACTGGACAATCCCTCTCTCCCTGTCGATCAACTGACTGGACAAACCCTCTCTGCCTGTCCATCTCCAACCAACTGGACAATCCCTCCTCTCACCCTCTCCATCTCCAACTGACTGGACAATCCCTCTCTGCCTGTCCATCTCCAGCCAACTAAACAAATTCTCTCTCCCTGTCCATCTCCAACCTACTGGACAATCCGTTTCTCCCTGTCCATGTCCAACTGACCAGAAATTCCCTCTCTCCTTGTCCATCTCCAACTAACTGGACAATCCCTCTCTGCCTATCCATCTCCAAACTACTGGACAATCCCTATCTCCCTGTCCAACTGACAGGACCATCTCTCTCTCCCTGTCCATCTCCAACTCACTGGACAATCTCTGTCTCTCTGTCCATCTCCAACTGACTGGGCAATCAGTCTCTGCCTGTTCATCTCCAACCAAATGGACAATCTCTCCTCTCTCCCTGTCCGTTTCCAACTGACTGGACAATACCTCTCTCTCTGTCCATCTCCAACTGACTGGGCAATCCCTCTCTCCCTGTCCATCTCCAACTGACTGGACAATCCCCCTCTCCCTGTCCAGCTCCAAATCTCCAACTGACTGGACAATCCCTCCTCTCTATCCATCTCCAACTGACTGGACAATCCCTCTCTCCCTGTCGATCTCCAACTAACTGGACAATCCCTCTCTCTCTGTCCATCTCCAACTAACTGGACAATCCCTCTCTCTCTGTCCATCTCCAACTGACTGGACAATCCCTCTCTCCCTGTCCAGCTCCAAATCTCCAAATAACTGGACAATACCTCCTCTCTGTCCATCTCCAACTAACTGGACAACCCCTCTCTCCCTATCCAACTGACATGACAATCCCTCTCTTCCTGTCGATCCCCAACTGACTGGACAATCCCTCTCTCCCTGACCATTTCCAACGAACTGGACAATCCTTCCTTCCCTGTCCAACTGACTGGACAATCCCTCTCTCCCTGTCCATCTCCAACCGACTGGTCAATCCCTCTCTCCCTGTCCATCTCCAACCTACTGGACAATCCGTCGCTCCCTGTCCATGTCCAACTGACCAGATATTCCCTCTCTCCCTGTCCATCTCCAATTAACTGGACAATCCCTCTTTGCCTATCCATCTCCAAACTACTGGACAATCCCTCTCTCCCTGCTCTACTGACTGGACAATCCCTCTCTCACTGTCCACCTCCAAATGACTGGACAATCCCTGTCTGCCCGTCCATCTCCAACCAACTGGACAATCCCTCTCTCCCTGTCCATCTCCAACTGATTGGACAATCCCTCTCCATCTGTCCATCTCGAACTGACTGGACAATCCCTCTCTCCCAGTCCATCTCCAACCGACTGGACAACCCCTCTCTCCCTGTCCATCTACAACAGACGGGACAATCCCTCTCTGCCTGTCCATCTCCAACCAACTGGACAATCCCTCCTCCCTCCCTGTCCAACTCCAACTGACTGGACAATCCCTCTCTCCCTGTACGGCTCCACCCGACAGGACAATCCCTCTCTCCCTGTCCATCTCCAGCCGACTGGACAATCCGTCTCTCACTGTCCATCTCCAACCGACTGGACAATCCCTCTCTCCCTGTCCATCTCCAACTGACTGGACAATCCCTCTCTCTCTGTCCATCTCCAACTGACTGGACAATCCCTCTCTCCCTGTCCATCTCCAAATCTCCAACTGACTGGACAATCCCTCCTCTCTGTCCATCTCCAACTGACTGGACAATCTCTCTCTCTCTGTCCATCCAACTGACTGGACAATCCCTCTCTTCCTGTCGATCCCCAACTGACTGGACAATCCCTCTCTCCCTGACCATTTCCAACCAACTGGACAATCCCTCTCTCCCTGTCCAACTGACTGGACAATCCCTCTCTCCCTGTCCATCTCCAACTGACTGGACAATCCCTCTCTGCCTGTCCATCTCCAAACAACTGGACAATCCCTCTCTCCCTGTCCATCTCCAACAGACTGGACAATCCCGCTGTCCATCTCCAACCGACTGGACAATCCCTCTCTCCCTGTTCATCTCCAACTGAGTGGAAAACACCTCTCTCCCTGTCCATCTCCAACCGACTGGACAATCCCCCTCTCCCTGTCCATATCCAACCAACTGGACAATCCCCCTCTCCCTGTCCATCTCCAACCGACTGGACAATCCCCTTCTCCCTGTCCTTCTCCAACTGACTGTACAATCCCTCTCTCCCTGTCCATCTCCAACCGACTGGACATTCCCTCTCTCCCTGCCCATCTCAAACTACCGGAAAATCCCTCTCCCCCTGTCCATCTCCTACCAACTGGACAATCCCTCTCTCCCTGTCCATCTCCAACTGACTGGACAATCCCTCTCTCCCTGTCCATCTCCAACAGACTGGACAATCCCTCTCTCCCTGTCCATCTCCAACTGACTGGACAACCCCTCTCGCACTGTTCTTCTCCAACCAACTGGACAATCCCTCTCTCCCTGTCCATCTCCAACTGACTGGTCAATTACTCTCCTCCTGTCCATCTCCAACTGACTGGACAATCCCTCTCTGCCTGTCCATCTCCAACAGACTGGACAATTCCTCTCTCCCTGTCCATCTCCAACTCACTGGACAATCCCTCTCTGCCTGTCCTTCTCCAACCAACTGGACAATCCCTCCTCTCTCACTGTCCATCTCCAACTGACTGGACAATCCCTCTCTCTTGTCCATCTCCAACTGACTGGACAATCCCTCTCTCCCTGTCCAACTAACTGGATAATCCCGCTCTCCCTGTCTATCTCCAACTGACTGGACAATCCCGCTCTCCCTGCCCATCTCCAATTGACCGTACAATCCCTCTCCCCCTGTCCATCTCCTACCAACTGGACAATCCCTCTCTCCCTGTCCATCTCCAACCGACTGGACAAACCCCTCTCCCTGTCCATCTCCAACTTACTGGACAATCCCTCTCTCCCTGTCCATCTCCAACTGACTGGACAATTCCTCTCTCCCTGTCCATCTCCAACTGACTGGACAACCCCTCTCGCACTGTTCTTCTCCAACAAACTAGACAATCCCTCTATCCCTGTCCATCTCCAACTCACTGGACAATCCCTCTCTGCCTGTCCATCTCCAACCAACTGGACAATCCCTCCTCTCCTGTCCATCTCCAACTGACTGGACAATCCCTCTCTCTTGTCCATCTCCAACTGACTGGACAATCCCTCTCTCCCTGTCCATCTCCAACCGACTGGACAATCCCTCTCTCCCTGTCCATCTCCAACTGACTGGACAATCCCTCTCTCCCTGTCCATCTCCAACTGACTGGACAATCCCTCTCTGCCTGTCCATCTCCAACAGACTGGACAATCCCTCTCTGCCTGTCCATCTCCAACCAACTGGACAATCCCTCTCTCCCTGTCCAACTGACTGGACCATCTCTCTCTCCCTGTCCATCTCCAACTCACTGGACAATCACTCTCTGCCTGTCCATCTCCAACCAACTGTACAATCTCTGTCTCTCTGTCCATCTCCAACTGACTGGGCAATCAGTCTCTGCCTGTTCATCTCCAACCAAATGGACAATCCCTCCTCTCTCCCTGTCCATCTCCAACTGACTGGACAATACCTCTCTCTCTGTCCATCTCCAACTGACTGGACAATCCCTCTCTCCCTGTCCATCTCCAACTGACTGGACAATCCCTCTCTCCCTGTCGATCAACTGACTGGACAAACCCTCTCGGCCTGTCCATCTCCAACCAACTGGACAATCCCTCCTCTCTCCCTGTCCATCTCCAACTGACTGGACAATCCCTCTCTGCCTGTTCATCTCCAGCCGACTAAACAAATACTCTCTCCCTGTCCATCTCCAACCTACTGGACAATCCGTCTCTCCCTGTCCATCTCCCACTGACCAGATATTCCCTCTCTCCTTGTCCATCTCCAACTAACTGGACAATCCCTCTCTGCCTATCCATCTCCAAACTACTCGACAATCCCTCTCTCCCTGTCCAACTGACTGGACCAATCTCTCTCTCCCTGTCCATCTCCAACTCACTGGACAATCTCTGTCTCTCTGTCCATCTCCGACTGACTGGGCAATCAGTCTCTGCCTGTTCATCTCCAACCAAATGGACAATCTCTCCTCTCTCCCTGTCCGTTTCCAACTGACTGGACAATACCTCTCTCTCTGTCCATCTCCAACTGACTGGACAATCCCTCTCTCCCTGTCCATCTCCAACTGACTGGACAATCCCTCTCTCCCTGTCCATCTCCAACTGACTGGACAATCCCTCTCTCCCTGTCCATCTCCAACTGACTGGACAATCCCTCTCTCCCTGTCCATCTCCAACTAACTGGACAATCCCTCTCTCTCTGTCCATCTCCAACTGACTGGACAATCCCTCTCTCCCTGTCCAGCTCCAAATCTCCAAATAACTGGACAATACCTCCTCTCTGTCCATCTCCAACTAACTGGACAACCCCTTCCCTATCCAACTGACATGACAATCCCTCTCTTCCTGTCGATCCCCAACTGACTGGACAATCCCTCTCTCCCTGACCATTTCCAACGAACTGGACAATCCTTCCTTCCCTGTCCAACTGACTGGACAATCCCTCTCTCCCTGTCCATCTCCAACCGACTGGACAATCCCTCTATCCCTGTCCATCTCCAACCGACAGGACAATGCTTCTCTCCCTGTCCATCTCCAACTGACCAGATATTCCCTCTCTCCCTGTCCATCTCCAACTAACTGGACAATCCCTCTCTCCCTGTCCATCTCCAAACTACTGGACAATCCCTCTCTCCCTGATCAACTGACTGGACAATCCCTCTCTCACTGTCCATATCCCTGTCTGCCCGTCCATCTCCAACCAACTGGACAATCCCTCTCTCCCTGTCCATCTCCAACTGACTGGACAATCCCTCTCACTCTGTCCATCTCCAACTGACTGGACAATCCCTCTCTCCCAGTCCATCTCCAACCGACTGGACAAACCCTCTCTCCCTGTCCATCTCCAACAGACGGGACAATCCCTCTCTGCCTGTCCATCTCCAACCAACAGTACAATCCCTCCTCCCTCCCTGTCCAACTCCAACTGACTGGACAATCCCTCTCTCCCTGTACGGCTCCACCCGACAGGACAATCCCTCTCTCCCTGTCCATCTCCAACCGACTGGACAATCCGTCTCTCACTGTGCATCTCCAACCGACTGGACAATCCCTCTCTCCCTGTCCATCTCCAACTGACTGGACAATCCCTCTCTCTCTGTCCATCTCCAACGGACTGGACAATCCCTCTCTCCCTGTCCAGCTCCAAATCTCCAACTGACTGGACAATCCCTCCTCTCTGTCCATCTCCAACTGACTGGGCAATCCCTCTCTCCCTATCCAACTGACTGGACAATCCCTCTCTTCCTGTCGATCCCCAACTGACTGGACAATCCCTCTCTCCCTGACCATTTCCAACGAACTGGACAATCCTTCTCTCCCTGTCCAACTGACTGGACAATCCCTCTCTCCCTGTCCATCTCCAGCTGACTGGACAATCATTCTCTGCCTGTCCATCTCCAAACAACTGGACAATCCCTCTCTCCCTGTCCATCTCCAACTGACTGGACAATCCCTCTCTCTCTGTCCATCTCCAACTGACTGGACAATCCCTCTCTCCCTGTCCATCTCCAACTAACTGGACAATCCCTCTCTCCCTGTCCATCTCCAACCAACTGGACAATCCCTCTCTCCCTGTCCATCTCCAACAGACTGGACAATCCCTCTCTGCCTGTCCATCTCCAACCAACAGGACAATCCCTCCTCCCTCCCTGTCCAACTCCAACTGACTGGACAATCCCTCTCTCCCTGTACCGCTCCAACCGACAGGACAATCCCTCTCTCCCTGTCCATCTCCAGCCGACTGGACAATCCGTCTCTCACTGTGCATCTCCAACCGACTGGACAATCCCTCTCTCCCTGTCCATCTCCAACTGACTGGACAATCCCTCTCTCTCTGTCCATCTCCAACTGACTGGACAATCCCTCTCTCTCTGTCCATCTCCAACTGACTGGACAATCCCTCTCTCCCTGTCCAGCTCCAAATCTCCAACTGACTGGACAATCCCTCCTCTCCGTCCATCTCCAACTGACTGGGCAATCCCTCTCTCCCTATCCAACTGACTGGACAATCCCTCTCTTCCTGTCGATCCCCAACTGACTGGACAATCCCTCTCTCCCTGACCATTTCCAACGAACTGGACAATCCTTCTCTCCCTGTCCAACTGACTGGACAATCCCTCTCTCCCTGTCCATCTCCAACTGACTGGACAATCATTCTCTGCCTGTCCATCTCCAAACAACTGGACAATCCCTCTCTCCCTGTCCATCTCCAACTGACTGGACAATCCCTCTCTCTCTGTTCATCTCCAACTGACTGGACAATCCCTCTCTCCCTGTCCATCTCCAACTAACTGGACAATCCCTCTCTCCCTGTCCATCTCCAACCAACTGGACAATCCCTCTCTTCCTGTCCATCTCCAACTGACTGGACAATCCCTCTCTCCCTGTCCATCTCCAACCGACTGGTCAATCCCTCTCTCCCTGTCCATCTCCAACCTACTGGACAATCCGTCGCTCCCTGTCCATGTCCAACTGACCAGATATTCCCTCTCTCCCTGTCCATCTCCAATTAACTGGACAATCCCTCTTTGCCTATCCATCTCCAAACTACTGGACAATCCCTCTCTCCCTGCTCTACTGACTGGACAATCCCTCTCTCACTGTCCACCTCCAAATGACTGGACAATCCCTGTCTGCCCGTCCATCTCCAACCAACTGGACAATCCCTCTCTCCCTGTCCATCTCCAACTGATTGGACAATCCCTCTCCATCTGTCCATCTCGAACTGACTGGACAATCCCTCTCTCCCAGTCCATCTCCAACCGACTGGACAAACCCTCTCTCCCTGTCCATCTCCAACAGACGGGACAATCCCTCTCTGCCTGTCCATCTCCAACCAACAGGACAATCCCTCCTCCCTCCCTGTCCAACTCCAACTGACTGGACAATCCCTCTCTCCCTGTACGGCTCCACCCGACAGGACAATCCCTCTCTCCCTGTCCATCTCCAGCCGACTGGACAATCCGTCTCTCACTGTGCATCTCCAACCGACTGGACAATCCCTCTCTCCCTGTCCATCTCCAACTGACTGGACAATCCCTCTCTCTCTGTCCATCTCCAACTGACTGGACAATCCCTCTCTCCCTGTCCAGCTCCAAATCTCCAACTGACTGGACAATCCCTCCTCTCTGTCCATCTCCAACTGACTGGGCAATCCCTCTCTCCCTATCCAACTGACTGGACAATCCCTCTCTTCCTGTCGATCCCCAACTGACTGGACAATCCCTCTCTCCCTGACCATTTCCAACGAACTGGACAATCCTTCTCTCCCTGTCCAACTGACTGGACAATCCCTCTCTCCCTGTCCATCTCCAGCTGACTGGACAATCATTCTCTGCCTGTCCATCTCCAAACAACTGGACAATCCCTCTCTCCCTGTCCATCTCCAACTGACTGGACAATCCCTCTCTCTCTGTTCATCTCCAACTGACTGGACAATCCCTCTCTCCCTGTCCATCTCCAACTAACTGTACAATCCCTCTCTCCCTGTCCATCTCCAACCAACTGGACAATCCCTCTCTCCCTGTCCATCTCCAACAGACGGGACAATCCCTCTCTGCCTGTCCATCTCCAACCAACAGGACAATCCCTCCTCCCTCCCTGTCCAACTCCAACTGACTGGACAATCCCTCTCTCCCTGTACGGCTCCACCCGACAGGACAATCCCTCTCTCCCTGTCCATCTCCAGCCGACTGGACAATCCGTCTCTCACTGTGCATCTCCAACCGACTGGACAATCCCTCTCTCCCTGTCCATCTCCAACTGACTGGACAATCCCTCTCTCTCTGTCCATCTCCAACTGACTGGACAATCCCTCTCTCTCTGTCCATCTCCAACTGACTGGACAATCCCTCTCTCCCTGTCCAGCTCCAAATCTCCAACTGACTGGACAATCCCTCCTCTCCGTCCATCTCCAACTGACTGGGCAATCCCTCTCTCCCTATCCAACTGACTGGACAATCCCTCTCTTCCTGTCGATCCCCAACTGACTGGACAATCCCTCTCTCCCTGACCATTTCCAACGAACTGGACAATCCTTCTCTCCCTGTCCAACTGACTGGACAATCCCTCTCTCCCTGTCCATCTCCAGCTGACTGGACAATCAGTCTCTGCCTGTCCATCTCCAAACAACTGGACAATCCCTCTCTCCCTGTCCATCTCCAACTGACTGGACAATCCCTCTCTCTCTGTTCATCTCCAACTGACTGGACAATCCCTCTCTCCCTGTCCATCTCCAACTAACTGGACAATCCCTCTCTCCCTGTCCATCTCCAACCAACTGGACAATCCCTCTCTTCCTGTCCATCTCCAACTGACTGGACAATCCCTCTCTCCCTGTCCATCTCCAACCGACTGGTCAATCCCTCTCTCCCTGTCCATCTCCAACCTACTGGACAATCCGTCGCTCCCTGTCCATGTCCAACTGACCAGATATTCCCTCTCTCCCTGTCCATCTCCAATTAACTGGACAATCCCTCTCTCCCTGACCATTTCCAACGAACTGGACAATCCTTCCTTCCCTGTCCAACTGACTGGACAATCCCTCTCTCCCTGTCCATCTCCAACCGACTGGTCAATCCCTCTCTCCCTGTCCATCTCCAACCTACTGGACAATCCGTCGCTCCCTGTCCATGTCCAACTGACCAGATATTCCCTCTCTCCCTGTCCATCTCCAATTAACTGGACAATCCCTCTTTGCCTATCCATCTCCAAACTACTGGACAATCCCTCTCTCCCTGCTCTACTGACTGGACAATCCCTCTCTCACTGTCCACCTCCAAATGACTGGACAATCCCTGTCTGCCCGTCCATCTCCAACCAACTGGACAATCCCTCTCTCCCTGTCCATCTCCAACTGATTGGACAATCCCTCTCCATCTGTCCATCTCGAACTGACTGGACAATCCCTCTCTCCCAGTCCATCTCCAACCGACTGGACAAACCCTCTCTCCCTGTCCATCTCCAACAGACGGGACAATCCCTCTCTGCCTGTCCATCTCCAACCAACAGGACAATCCCTCCTCCCTCCCTGTCCAACTCCAACTGACTGGACAATCCCTCTCTCCCTGTACGGCTCCACCCGACAGGACAATCCCTCTCTCCCTGTCCATCTCCAGCCGACTGGACAATCCGTCTCTCACTGTGCATCTCCAACCGACTGGACAATCCCTCTCTCCCTGTCCATCTCCAACTGACTGGACAATCCCTCTCTCTCTGTCCATCTCCAACTGACTGGACAATCCCTCTCTCCCTGTCCAGCTCCAAATCTCCAACTGACTGGACAATCCCTCCTCTCTGTCCATCTCCAACTGACTGGGCAATCCCTCTCTCCCTATCCAACTGACTGGACAATCCCTCTCTTCCTGTCGATCCCCAACTGACTGGACAATCCCTCTCTCCCTGACCATTTCCAACGAACTGGACAATCCTTCTCTCCCTGTCCAACTGACTGGACAATCCCTCTCTCCCTGTCCATCTCCAGCTGACTGGACAATCATTCTCTGCCTGTCCATCTCCAAACAACTGGACAATCCCTCTCTCCCTGTCCATCTCCAACTGACTGGACAATCCCTCTCTCTCTGTTCATCTCCAACTGACTGGACAATCCCTCTCTCCCTGTCCATCTCCAACTAACTGTACAATCCCTCTCTCCCTGTCCATCTCCAACCAACTGGACAATCCCTCTCTCCCTGTCCATCTCCAACAGACGGGACAATCCCTCTCTGCCTGTCCATCTCCAACCAACAGGACAATCCCTCCTCCCTCCCTGTCCAACTCCAACTGACTGGACAATCCCTCTCTCCCTGTACGGCTCCACCCGACAGGACAATCCCTCTCTCCCTGTCCATCTCCAGCCGACTGGACAATCCGTCTCTCACTGTGCATCTCCAACCGACTGGACAATCCCTCTCTCCCTGTCCATCTCCAACTGACTGGACAATCCCTCTCTCTCTGTCCATCTCCAACTGACTGGACAATCCCTCTCTCTCTGTCCATCTCCAACTGACTGGACAATCCCTCTCTCCCTGTCCAGCTCCAAATCTCCAACTGACTGGACAATCCCTCCTCTCCGTCCATCTCCAACTGACTGGGCAATCCCTCTCTCCCTATCCAACTGACTGGACAATCCCTCTCTTCCTGTCGATCCCCAACTGACTGGACAATCCCTCTCTCCCTGACCATTTCCAACGAACTGGACAATCCTTCTCTCCCTGTCCAACTGACTGGACAATCCCTCTCTCCCTGTCCATCTCCAGCTGACTGGACAATCATTCTCTGCCTGTCCATCTCCAAACAACTGGACAATCCCTCTCTCCCTGTCCATCTCCAACTGACTGGACAATCCCTCTCTCTCTGTGCATCTCCAACTGACTGGACAATCCCTCTCTCCCTGTCCATCTCCAACTAACTGGACAATCCCTCTCTCCCTGTCCATCTCCAACCAACTGGACAATCCCTCTCTTCCTGTCCATCTCCAACTGACTGGACAATCCCTCTCTCCCTGTCCATCTCCAACCGACTGGTCAATCCCTCTCTCCCTGTCCATCTCCAACCTACTGGACAATCCGTCGCTCCCTGTCCATGTCCAACTGACCAGATATTCCCTCTCTCCCTGTCCATCTCCAATTAACTGGACAATCCCTCTTTGCCTATCCATCTCCAAACTACTGGACAATCCCTCTCTCCCTGCTCTACTGACTGGACAATCCCTCTCTCACTGTCCACCTCCAAATAACTGGACAATCCCTGTCTGCCCGTCCATCTCCAACCAACTGGACAATCCCTCTCTCCCTGTCCATCTCCAACTGATTGGACAATCCCTCTCCATCTGTCCATCTCGAACTGACTGGACAATCCCTCTCTCCCAGTCCATCTCCAACCGACTGGACAATCCCTCTCTCCCTGTCCATCTCCAACAGACGGGACAATCCCTCTCTGCCTGTCCATCTCCAACCAACAGGACAATCCCTCCTCCCTCCCTGTCCAACTCCAACTGACTGGACAATCCCTCTCTCCCTGTACGGCTCCACCCGACAGGACAATCCCTCTCTCCCTGTCCATCTCCAGCCGACTGGACAATCCGTCTCTCACTGTGCATCTCCAACCGACTGGACAATCCCTCTCTCCCTGTCCATCTCCAACTGACTGGACAATCCCTCTCTCTCTGTCCATCTCCAACTGACTCGACAATCCCTCTCTCCCTGTCCAGCTCCAAATCTCCAACTGACTGGACAATCCCTCCTCTCTGTCCATCTCCAACTGACTGGGCAATCCCTCTCTCCCTATCCAACTGACTGGACAATCCCTCTCTTCCTGTCGATCCCCAACTGACTGGACAATCCCTCTCTCCCTGACCATTTCCAACGAACTGGACAATCCTTCTCTCCCTGTCCAACTGACTGGACAATCCCTCTCTCCCTGTCCATCTCCAGCTGACTGGACAATCATTCTCTGCCTGTCCATCTCCAAACAACTGGACAATCCCTCTCTCCCTGTCCATCTCCAACTGACTGGACAATCCCTCTCTCTCTGTTCATCTCCAACTGACTGGACAATCCCTCTCTCCCTGTCCATCTCCAACTAACTGTACAATCCCTCTCTCCCTGTCCATCTCCAACCAACTGGACAATCCCTCTCTCCCTGTCCATCTCCAACAGACGGGACAATCCCTCTCTGCCTGTCCATCTCCAACCAACAGGACAATCCCTCCTCCCTCCCTGTCCAACTCCAACTGACTGGACAATCCCTCTCTCCCTGTACGGCTCCACCCGACAGGACAATCCCTCTCTCCCTGTCCATCTCCAGCCGACTGGACAATCCGTCTCTCACTGTGCATCTCCAACCGACTGGACAATCCCTCTCTCCCTGTCCATCTCCAACTGACTGGACAATCCCTCTCTCTCTGTCCATCTCCAACTGACTGGACAATCCCTCTCTCTCTGTCCATCTCCAACTGACTGGACAATCCCTCTCTCCCTGTCCAGCTCCAAATCTCCAACTGACTGGACAATCCCTCCTCTCTGTCCATCTCCAACTGACTGGGCAATCCCTCTCTCCCTATCCAACTGACTGGACAATCCCTCTCTTCCTGTCGATCCCCAACTGACTGGACAATCCCTCTCTCCCTGACCATTTCCAACGAACTGGACAATCCTTCTCTCCCTGTCCAACTGACTGGACAATCCCTCTCTCCCTGTCCATCTCCAGCTGACTGGACAATCATTCTCTGCCTGTCCATCTCCAAACAACTGGACAATCCCTCTCTCCCTGTCCATCTCCAACTGACTGGACAATCCCTCTCTCTCTGTTCATCTCCAACTGACTGGACAATCCCTCTCTCCCTGTCCATCTCCAACTAACTGGACAATCCCTCTCTCCCTGTCCATCTCCAACCAACTGGACAATCCCTCTCTTCCTGTCCATCTCCAACTGACTGGACAATCGCTCTCTCCCTGTCCATCTCCAACCGACTAGACAATCCCTCTCTCCCTCTCCATCTCCAAATGACTGGACAATCCCTCTCTCCCTGTCCATCTCCAAACAACTGGACATTCCCTCTCTCCCTGTCCATCTCCAACCAACTGGACAAACGCTCTCTCCCTGTCCATCTCCAACTAACTGGACAATCCCTCTCTCCCTGTCCATCTCCAACTAACTGGACAATCCCTCTCTCCCTGTCCATATCCAACCTACTGGACAATCCCGCTCTCGCTGTCCATCTCCAACTTACTGGACAACCCCTCTCTCCCTGTCCATCTCCAACCGACTAGCCAATCGCCTCCTCCCTGTCCATCTCCAACCGACTGAACAAACCCTTCTCCCTGACCATCTCCAACAGACTTGACAAACCCCTCTCCCTGTCCATCTCCAACTTACTGGTCAATTCCTCTCCCACTGTCCATCTCCAACTGACTGGACAATCCCTCTCTGCCTTTCCATCTCCAACAGACTGGACAATTCCTCTCTCGCTGTCCATCTCCAACTGACTGGACAACCCCTCTCGCACTGTTCTTCTCCAACAAACTAGACAATCCCTCTATCCCTGTCCATCTCCAACTCACTGGACAATCCCTCTCTGCCTGTCCTTCTTCAACCAACTGGACAATCCCTCCTCTCTCACTGTCCATCTCCAACTGTCTGGACAAACCCTCTCTCTTGTCCATCTCCAACTGACTGGACAATCCCTCTCTCCCTGTCCATCTCCAACTAACTGGACAATCCCTCTCTCCCTGTCCATATCCAACCTACTGGACAATCCCGCTCTCGCTGTCCATCTCCAACTTACTGGACAACCCCTCTCTCCCTGTCCATCTCCAACCGACTAGCCAATCGCCTCCTCCCTGTCCATCTCCAACCGACTGAACAAACCCTTCTCCCTGACCATCTCCAACAGACTTGACAAACCCCTCTCCCTGTCCATCTCCAACTTACTGGTCAATTCCTCTCCCACTGTCCATCTCCAACTGACTGGACAATCCCTCTCTGCCTTTCCATCTCCAACAGACTGGACAATTCCTCTCTCGCTGTCCATCTCCAACTGACTGGACAACCCCTCTCTCCCTGTCCATCTCCAACCGACTAGCCAATCGCCTCCTCCCTGTCCATCTCCAACCGACTGAACAAACCCTTCTCCCTGACCATCTCCAACAGACTTGACAAACCCCTCTCCCTGTCCATCTCCAACTTACTGGTCAATTCCTCTCCCACTGTCCATCTCCAACTGACTGGACAATCCCTCTCTGCCTTTCCATCTCCAACAGACTGGACAATTCCTCTCTCGCTGTCCATCTCCAACTGACTGGACAACCCCTCTCGCACTGTTCTTCTCCAACAAACTAGACAATCCCTCTATCCCTGTCCATCTCCAACTCACTGGACAATCCCTCTCTGCCTGTCCTTCTTCAACCAACTGGACAATCCCTCCTCTCTCACTGTCCATCTCCAACTGTCTGGACAAACCCTCTCTCTTGTCCATCTCCGACTGTCTGGACAATCCTCTCCCTGTCCATCTCCAGCTGACTGGACAATCCCTCTCTCTCTGTCCATCTCCAACGGACTGGACAATCCCGCTCTCCCTGTCCATCTCCAGCTGACTGGACAATCCCACTCTCTCTGTCCGACTCCAACGGACTGGACAATCACTCTCTCTCACTGTCCATCTCCAACCAACTGGACAATCCCTCTTTCCCTGTCCATCTCCAACTGACTGGACAATCCCTCTCTCTCTGTTCATCTCCAACTGACTGGACAATCCCTCTCTCCCTGTCCAACTCCAACCGACTGGTCAATTCCTCTCTCCCTGTCCATCTTCAATGGACTGGACAATCTCTCTCTCCCTGTCCATCTCCAACTGACTGGACAATCCCTCTCTGCCTGTCCATCTCCAACCAGCTGGACAATCCCTCTCTACCTGTCCATCTTCAACTGACTGAACAATCGCTCTCTCCCTGTCCATCTCCAACCGACTAGACAATCCCTCTCTCCCTGTCCATCTCCAACTGACTGGACAATCCCTCTCTCACTGTCCATCTCCAACTGACTGGACAATCCCGCTCTCCCTGTCCATCTCCAACTGACTGGACAATCCCTCTCTCCCTGTCCATCTCCAACCAACTGGACAATCCCTCTCTCCTTGTCCGTCTCCAACTGACTGGACAATCTCTCTCTGCCTCTCCAACTCCAACCAACTGGACAATCCCTGTCCATCTCCAACTGGCTGGACAATCCCTCTCTCCCTGTCCAACTGACTGGAAAATCCCTCTCTCCCTGTCTATCTCCAACTGACTGGACAATCCCGCTCTCCCTGCCCATCTCCAACTGACCGGACAATCCCTCTCCCCCTGTCCATCTCCTACCAACTGGACAATCCCTCTCTCCCTGTCCATCTCCAACTGACTGGACAATTCCTCTCTCCCTGTCCATCTCCAACTGACTGGACAATCCCTCTCTGCCTGTCCATCTCCAACTGACTGGACAATCCCTCTTTCCCTGTCCATCTCCATCTGATTGGACTATCCCTCTCCCCCTGTCCATCTCCAACTGACTGGACAATCCCTCTTTCCCTGTCCATCTCCATCTGATTGGACTATCCCTCTCCCCCTGTCCATCTCCAATTAACTGGACAATCCCTCTCTGCCTATCCATCTCCAAACTACTGGACAATCCCTCTCTCCCTGCTCAACTGACTGGACAATCCCTCTCTCACTGTCCATCTCCAAATGACTGGACAATCCCTATCTGCCCGTCCATCTCCAACCAACTGGACAATCCCTCTCTCCCTGTCCATCTCCAACTGACTGGACAATCCCTCTCTCCCTGTCCATCTCCAACCGACTGGACAATCCCTCTCTCCCTGTCCATCTCCAACCAACTGGACAATCCCTCTCTCCCTGTCCATCTCCAACTGACTGGACAATCCCTCTCTCCCTGTCCATCTCCAACTGACTGGACAATCCCTCTCTCCCTGTCCATCTCCAACCGACTGGACAATCCCTCTCTCCCTGTCCATCTCCAACTGACTGGACAATCCCTCTCTCCCTGTCCATCTCCAACTGACTGGACAATCCCTCTCTGCCTGTCCATCTCCAAACTACTGGACAATCCCTCTCTCCCTGTCCAACTGACTGGACAATCCCTCTCTCACTGTCCATTTCCAACTGACTGGACAATCCCTGTCTGCCTGTCCATCTCCAACCAACTGGACAATCCCTCTCTCCCTGTCCATCTCCAACTGACTGGACAATCCCTCTCCCTCTGTCCATCTCCAACTGACTGGACAATCCCTCTCTCCCTGTCCATCTCCAACCGACTGGACAATCCCTCTCTCCCTGTCCATCTCCAACTGACTGGACAATCCCTCTCTCCCTGTCCATCTCCAACCAACTGGACAATCCCTCCTCTCCCTGTCCATCTCCAACTGACTGGACAATCCCTCTCTCCCTGTCCATCTCCAACCGACTGGACAATCCCCCTCTCCCTGTCCATCTCCAACCGACTGGACAATCCCTCTCTCCCTGTCCATCTCCAACCGACTGGACAATCCCTCTCTCCCTGTCCATCTCCAACTGACTGGACAATCCCTCTCTCTCTGTCCATCTCCAACTGACGAGACAAACCCTCTCTCCCTGTCCATCTCCAACTGACTAGACAATTCCTCTCTCTCTGTCCATCTCCAACTGACTGGGCAATCCCTCTCTCCCTATCCAACTGACTGGACAATCCCTCTCTTCCTGTCGATCTCCAACTGACTGGACAATCCCTCTCTCCCTGTCCATCTCCAACTGACTGGACAATCCCTCCTCTCTCCCTGTCCATCTCCAACTGAATGGACAATCCCGCTCTCCCTGCCCATTTCTGAATGACTGGACAATCCCTCTCTGCCTGTCCATCTTCAACCAACTGGACAATCCCTCTCTCCCTGTCCATCTCCAACTGACTGGACAATCCCTCTCTCTCTGTCCATCTCCAACTGACTGGACAATCCCTCTCTCCCTGTCCATCTCCAACTAACTGGACAATCCCTCTCTCCCTGTCCATCTCCAACCAACTGGACAATCCCTCTCTCCCTGTCCATCTCCAACAGACTGGACAATCCCTCTCTCCCTGTCCATCTCCAACCAACTGGACAATCCCTCCTCCCTCCCTGTCCATCTCCAACTGACTGGACAATCCCTCTCTCCCTGTCCATCTCCAACCGACTGGACAATCCCTCTCTCCCTGTCCATCTCCAACTGACCAGACAATCCCTCTCTCCCTGTCCATCTCCAACCGACTGGACAATCCCTCTCTCCCTGTCCATCTCCAACTGACTGGACAATCCGTCTCTCACTGTCCATCTCCAACTAACTGGACAATCCCTCTCTCTCTGTCCATCTTCAACAGACTGGACAATTCCTCGCTCCCTGTCCATCTCCAAATCTCCAACTGACTGGACAATCCCTCTCTCCCAGTCCATCTCCAAACTACTGGACAATCTCGCTCTCCCTATCCAACTGACTGGACAATCCCTCTCTCCCTGTCCATCTCCAACTGACTGGACAATCCCTCTCTCCCTGTCCATCTCCAACGAACTGGACAATCCCTCTCTCCCTGTCCATCTCCAACTGACTGGACAATCCCTCTCTCCCTGTCCATCTCCAACTGACTGGACAATCCCTCTCTGCCTGTCCATCTCCAACCAACTGGACAATCCCTCTCTCCCTGTCCATCTCCAACTGACTGGACAATCCCTCTCTCCCTGTCCATCTCCAACTGACTGGACAATCCCTCTCTCCCTGTCCATCTCCAACTGACCAGACAATCCCTCTCTCCCTGTCCATCTCCAACCAACTGGACAATCCCTCTCTCCCTGTCCATCTCCAACTGACTGGACAATCCCTCTCTCCCTGTCCATCTCCAACCGACTGGACAATCCCTCTCTCCCTGTCCATCTCCAACTGACTGGACAATCCCTCTCTCCCTGTCCATCTCCAACCAACTGGACAATCCCTCTCTCCCTGTCCATCTCTAACCAACTCGACAATCCCTCTCTCCCTGTCCATCTCCAACTGACTGGACAATCCCTCTCTCCCTGTCCATCTCTAACCAACTCGACAATCCCTCTCTCCCTGTCCATCTCCAACCGACTGGACAATCCCGCTCTCGCTGTCGATCTCCAACTTACTGGACAACCCCTCGCTCCCTGTCCATCTCCAACCGACTGGATAATCCCCTTCTCCCTGTCCATCTCCAACCGACTGAACAAACCCTTCTCCCTGACCATCTCCAACAGACTTGACAAACCCCTCTCCCTGTCCATCTCCAACTTACTGGTCAATTCCTCTCCCACTGTCCATCTCCAACTGACTGGACAATCCCTCTCTGCCTTTCCATCTCCAACAGACTGGACAATTCCTCTCTCGCTGTCCATCTCCAACTGACTGGACAACCCCTCTCGCACTGTTCTTCTCCAACAAACTAGACAATCCCTCTATCCCTGTCCATCTCCAACTCACTGGACAATCCCTCTCTGCCTGTCCTTCTTCAACCAACTGGACAATCCCTCCTCTCTCACTGTCCATCTCCAACTGTCTGGACAAACCCTCTCTCTTGTCCATCTCCAACTGACTGGACAATCCCTCTCTCCCTGTCCATCTCCAACTAACTGGACAATCCCTCTCTCCCTGTCCATATCCAACCTACTGGACAATCCCGCTCTCGCTGTCCATCTCCAACTTACTGGACAACCCCTCTCTCCCTGTCCATCTCCAACCGACTAGCCAATCGCCTCCTCCCTGTCCATCTCCAACCGACTGAACAAACCCTTCTCCCTGACCATCTCCAACAGACTTGACAAACCCCTCTCCCTGTCCATCTCCAACTTACTGGTCAATTCCTCTCCCACTGTCCATCTCCAACTGACTGGACAATCCCTCTCTGCCTTTCCATCTCCAACAGACTGGACAATTCCTCTCTCGCTGTCCATCTCCAACTGACTGGACAACCCCTCTCGCACTGTTCTTCTCCAACAAACTAGACAATCGCCTCCTCCCTGTCCATCTCCAACCGACTGAACAAACCCTTCTCCCTGACCATCTCCAACAGACTTGACAAACCCCTCTCCCTGTCCATCTCCAACTTACTGGTCAATTCCTCTCCCACTGTCCATCTCCAACTGACTGGACAATCCCTCTCTGCCTTTCCATCTCCAACAGACTGGACAATTCCTCTCTCGCTGTCCATCTCCAACTGACTGGACAACCCCTCTCGCACTGTTCTTCTCCAACAAACTAGACAATCCCTCTATCCCTGTCCATCTCCAACTCACTGGACAATCCCTCTCTGCCTGTCCTTCTTCAACCAACTGGACAATCCCTCCTCTCTCACTGTCCATCTCCAACTGTCTGGACAAACCCTCTCTCTTGTCCATCTCCGACTGTCTGGACAATCCTCTCCCTGTCCATCTCCAGCTGACTGGACAATCCCTCTCTCTCTGTCCATCTCCAACTGACTGGACAATCCCGCTCTCCCTGTCCATCTCCAGCTGACTGGACAATCCCACTCTCTCTGTCCGACTCCAACGGACTGGACAATCACTCTCTCTCACTGTCCATCTCCAACCAACTGGACAATCCCTCTTTCCCTGTCCATCTCCAACTGACTGGACAATCCCTCTCTCTCTGTTCATCTCCAACTGACTGGACAATCCCTCTCTCCCTGTCCAACTCCAACCGACTGGTCAATTCCTCTCTCCCTGTCCATCTTCAATGGACTGGACAATCTCTCTCTCCCTGTCCATCTCCAACTGACTGGACAATCCCTCTCTGCCTGTCCATCTCCAACCAGCTGGACAATCCCTCTCTACCTGTCCATCTTCAACTGACTGAACAATCGCTCTCTCCCTGTCCATCTCCAACCGACTAGACAATCCCTCTCTCCCTGTCCATCTCCAACTGACTGGACAATCCCTCTCTCACTGTCCATCTCCAACTGACTGGAAAATCCCGCTCTCCCTGTGCATCTCCAACTGACTGGACAATCCCTCTCTGCCTGTCCATCTCCAACCAACTGGACAATCCCTCTCTCCTTGTCCGTCTCCAACTGACTGGACAATCTCTCTCTGCCTCTCCAACTCGAACCAACTGGACAATCCCTGTCCATCTCCAACTGGCTGGACAATCCCTCTCTCCCTGTCCAACTGACTGGAAAATCCCTCTCTCCCTGTCTATCTCCAACTGACTGGACAATCCCGCTCTCCCTGCCCATCTCCAACTGACCGGACAATCCCTCTCCCCCTGTCCATCTCCTACCAACTGGACAATCCCTCTCTCCCTGTCCATCTCCAACTGACTGGACAATTCCTCTCTCCCTGTCCATCTCCAACTGACTGGACAATCCCTCTCTGCCTGTCCATCTCCAACTGACTGGACAATCCCTCTTTCCCTGTCCATCTCCATCTGATTGGACTATCCCTCTCCCCCTGTCCATCTCCAACTGACTGGACAATCCCTCTTTCCCTGTCCATCTCCATCTGATTGGACTATCCCTCTCCCCCTGTCCATCTCCAATTAACTGGACAATCCCTCTCTGCCTATCCATCTCCAAACTACTGGACAATCCCTCTCTCCCTGCTCAACTGACTGGACAATCCCTCTCTCACTGTCCATCTCCAAATGACTGGACAATCCCTATCTGCCCGTCCATCTCCAACCAACTGGACAATCCCTCTCTCCCTGTCCATCTCCAACTGACTGGACAATCCCCCTCTCCCTGTCCATCTCCAACCGACTGGACAATCCCTCTCTGCCTGTCCATCTCCAACCAACTGGACAATCCCTCTCCCCCTGTCCATCCCCAACCAACTGGACAATCCCTCTCTGCCTGTCCATCTCCAATTGACTGCACAATTCCTCTCTCCCTGTCCATCTCCAACTGACTGGACAATCCCTCTCTGCCTGTCCATCTCCAACTGACTGGACAATCCCTCTCTCCCTGTCCATCTCAATCTGATTGGACAATCCCTCTCCCCCTGTCCATCTCCAACCGAGTGGACAATCCCTCCTCTCTCCCTGTCCATCTCCAAATCTCCATCTGACTGGACAATTCCTCTCTCCCTGTCCATCTCCAACCGACTGGACAATCCGTCTCTCCCTGTCCATCTCCAACCAACTGGACAATCCCTCTCTCCCTGTCCATCTCCAACCGACTGGACAATCCCTCTCTCCCTGTCCATCTCCAACCGACTGGACAATCCCCCTCTCCCTGTCCATCTCCAACTAACTGGACAATCCCTCTCTCCCTGTCCATATCCAACCTACTGGACAATCCCGCTCTCGCTGTCCATCTCCAACTTACTGGACAACCCCTCTCTCCCTGTCCATCTCCAACCGACTAGCCAATCGCCTCCTCCCTGTCCATCTCCAACCGACTGAACAAACCCTTCTCCCTGACCATCTCCAACAGACTTGACAAACCCCTCTCCCTGTCCATCTCCAACTTACTGGTCAATTCCTCTCCCACTGTCCATCTCCAACTGACTGGACAATCCCTCTCTGCCTTTCCATCTCCAACAGACTGGACAATTCCTCTCTCGCTGTCCATCTCCAACTGACTGGACAACCCCTCTCGCACTGTTCTTCTCCAACAAACTAGACAATCCCTCTATCCCTGTCCATCTCCAACTCACTGGACAATCCCTCTCTGCCTGTCCTTCTTCAACCAACTGGACAATCCCTCCTCTCTCACTGTCCATCTCCAACTGTCTGGACAAACCCTCTCTCTTGTCCATCTCCAACTGACTGGACAATCCCTCTCTCCCTGTCCATCTCCAACTAACTGGACAATCCCTCTCTCCCTGTCCATATCCAACCTACTGGACAATCCCGCTCTCGCTGTCCATCTCCAACTTACTGGACAACCCCTCTCTCCCTGTCCATCTCCAACCGACTAGCCAATCGCCTCCTCCCTGTCCATCTCCAACCGACTGAACAAACCCTTCTCCCTGACCATCTCCAACAGACTTGACAAACCCCTCTCCCTGTCCATCTCCAACTTACTGGTCAATTCCTCTCCCACTGTCCATCTCCAACTGACTGGACAATCCCTCTCTGCCTTTCCATCTCCAACAGACTGGACAATTCCTCTCTCGCTGTCCATCTCCAACTGACTGGACAACCCCTCTCGCACTGTTCTTCTCCAACAAACTAGACAATCGCCTCCTCCCTGTCCATCTCCAACCGACTGAACAAACCCTTCTCCCTGACCATCTCCAACAGACTTGACAAACCCCTCTCCCTGTCCATCTCCAACTTACTGGTCAATTCCTCTCCCACTGTCCATCTCCAACTGACTGGACAATCCCTCTCTGCCTTTCCATCTCCAACAGACTGGACAATTCCTCTCTCGCTGTCCATCTCCAACTGACTGGACAACCCCTCTCGCACTGTTCTTCTCCAACAAACTAGACAATCCCTCTATCCCTGTCCATCTCCAACTCACTGGACAATCCCTCTCTGCCTGTCCTTCTTCAACCAACTGGACAATCCCTCCTCTCTCACTGTCCATCTCCAACTGTCTGGACAAACCCTCTCTCTTGTCCATCTCCGACTGTCTGGACAATCCTCTCCCTGTCCATCTCCAGCTGACTGGACAATCCCTCTCTCTCTGTCCATCTCCAACTGACTGGACAATCCCGCTCTCCCTGTCCATCTCCAGCTGACTGGACAATCCCACTCTCTCTGTCCGACTCCAACGGACTGGACAATCACTCTCTCTCACTGTCCATCTCCAACCAACTGGACAATCCCTCTTTCCCTGTCCATCTCCAACTGACTGGACAATCCCTCTCTCTCTGTTCATCTCCAACTGACTGGACAATCCCTCTCTCCCTGTCCAACTCCAACCGACTGGTCAATTCCTCTCTCCCTGTCCATCTTCAATGGACTGGACAATCTCTCTCTCCCTGTCCATCTCCAACTGACTGGACAATCCCTCTCTGCCTGTCCATCTCCAACCAGCTGGACAATCCCTCTCTACCTGTCCATCTTCAACTGACTGAACAATCGCTCTCTCCCTGTCCATCTCCAACCGACTAGACAATCCCTCTCTCCCTGTCCATCTCCAACTGACTGGACAATCCCTCTCTCACTGTCCATCTCCAACTGACTGGAAAATCCCGCTCTCCCTGTGCATCTCCAACTGACTGGACAATCCCTCTCTGCCTGTCCATCTCCAACCAACTGGACAATCCCTCTCTCCTTGTCCGTCTCCAACTGACTGGACAATCTCTCTCTGCCTCTCCAACTCGAACCAACTGGACAATCCCTGTCCATCTCCAACTGGCTGGACAATCCCTCTCTCCCTGTCCAACTGACTGGAAAATCCCTCTCTCCCTGTCTATCTCCAACTGACTGGACAATCCCGCTCTCCCTGCCCATCTCCAACTGACCGGACAATCCCTCTCCCCCTGTCCATCTCCTACCAACTGGACAATCCCTCTCTCCCTGTCCATCTCCAACTGACTGGACAATTCCTCTCTCCCTGTCCATCTCCAACTGACTGGACAATCCCTCTCTGCCTGTCCATCTCCAACTGACTGGACAATCCCTCTTTCCCTGTCCATCTCCATCTGATTGGACTATCCCTCTCCCCCTGTCCATCTCCAACTGACTGGACAATCCCTCTTTCCCTGTCCATCTCCATCTGATTGGACTATCCCTCTCCCCCTGTCCATCTCCAATTAACTGGACAATCCCTCTCTGCCTATCCATCTCCAAACTACTGGACAATCCCTCTCTCCCTGCTCAACTGACTGGACAATCCCTCTCTCACTGTCCATCTCCAAATGACTGGACAATCCCTATCTGCCCGTCCATCTCCAACCAACTGGACAATCCCTCTCTCCCTGTCCATCTCCAACTGACTGGACAATCCCCCTCTCCCTGTCCATCTCCAACCGACTGGACAATCCCTCTCTGCCTGTCCATCTCCAACCAACTGGACAATCCCTCTCCCCCTGTCCATCCCCAACCAACTGGACAATCCCTCTCTGCCTGTCCATCTCCAATTGACTGCACAATTCCTCTCTCCCTGTCCATCTCCAACTGACTGGACAATCCCTCTCTGCCTGTCCATCTCCAACTGACTGGACAATCCCTCTCTCCCTGTCCATCTCAATCTGATTGGACAATCCCTCTCCCCCTGTCCATCTCCAACCGAGTGGACAATCCCTCCTCTCTCCCTGTCCATCTCCAAATCTCCATCTGACTGGACAATTCCTCTCTCCCTGTCCATCTCCAACCGACTGGACAATCCGTCTCTCCCTGTCCATCTCCAACCGACTGGACAATCCCTCTCTCCCTGTCCATCTCCAACCGACTGGACAATCCCTCTCTCCCTGTCCATCTCCAACCGACTGGACAATCCCCCTCTCCCTGTCCATCTCCAACTGACTGGACAATCCCTCTCTCCCTGTCCATCTCCAACTGACTGGACAATCCCTCTCTCCCTGTCCATCTCCAACCGACAGGACAATCCCTTTCTCCCTGTCCATCTCCGACTGACCAGACAATCCCTCTCTCCCTGTCCATCTCCAACAGACTGGACAATCCCTCTCTCCCTGTCCATCTCCAACTTACTGGACAATACCTCCACTCTGTCCATCTCCAACCTAGTGGAAAATCCCTCCTCTCTCCCAGTCCATCTCCAAATCTCCAACTGACTGGACAATACCTCTGTCCCTGTCCATTTCCAACTGACTGGACAATCGCTCCCTCCCTGTTCATCTCCAACCGACTACACAATCCCTCTCTCCCTGTCCATCTCCAACTGACTGGACAACCCCTCTCTCCCTGTCCATCTCCAACCGACTGGACAATCCCCCTCTCCCTGTCCATCTCCAACCGACTGGACAATCCCCCTCTCCCTGTCCATCTCCAGCCACCTGGACAATCCCTCTCTCCCTGTCCATCTCCAACCGACTGGACAATCCCTCTCTCCCTGTCCATCTCCAACCAACTGGACAATCCCTCTCTCCCTGTCCATCTCCAACCGACTGGACAATCCCCCTCTCCCTGTCCATCTCCAACTGACTGGACAATCCCTCTTTCCCTGTCTATCTCCAACCGACTGGACAATCCCTCTCTCCCTGTCCATCTCCAACCGACAGGACAATCCCTTTCTCCCTGTCCATCTCCAACCGACTGGACAATCCCTCTCTCCCTGTCCATCTCCAACTGACTGGACAATCCCCCTCTCCCTGTCCATCTCCAACTGACTGGACAATCCCTCTCTCCCTGTCCATCTCCAACCGACTGGACAATCCCTCTCTCCCTGTCCATCTCCAACCGACAGGACAATCCCTCTCTCCCTGTCCATCTCCCATCCCCCCCGACTGCTGCCCCTGGGCACAGACCCTCACTGACTGGCACAAGATCCGGACGTTTCCAACTTTTCGTCCAAGGGAACCTCAACTTCCTATCTTCAAATTGTCGAGGGAGTGACAGATGGCCCGTGATGGATCAAGGGTGAGAGAGAGAAAGAGACAGAGAGTGAGGGAGGGGGAAGAAAGAGAGTGAGAGTAAGGAAGGGGGGTGAGAGACAAGAGGGAGGGGGAAAGAGGGAGTGTGGGAGGAGAGCTGGAGAGGTGGGGAGGGAGAGAGAGGAAAAGGAGGAGGGGAGAGAGGAAGAGCGAAAGAAGAAGAGGGGGATAAAGAGAGATAGAGAGAGAGGGGGAGGAGGTGGAGGGAGCAGAGTAGGGGGAGAGGTGGTAGAGAGAAAGTGGGGATCTGTGCTCCCTCTATCCACGTTATGCACCTGCCTGCTTGTTAGAAATGAGTGCACTTCAATGTAAGGCTGCGTCTGTCGAATGAGGAGTTTGTGGGTGGAAATCAGACACAGAGGAGCTGCTGTCCTTGCTCATATGGAGGAGGTGATGATGAGAGGACGATGGGTGTTCTGTACAGGGCAGATAGAAACTGCTCCCAGGTCAGTGGAAATGGGGGTGATCTCATTGAAACCTATCGGATGTTGAAAAGCCTCGATGGGGTGAATGTGGAGAGGATGTTCCCAGTGCTGGGGAGATCCAAAAGCAGACAGCACCAACTCAGAATGGAGAGTGCAGATGGGGAGGAATTCCTTTGCTGAATCTGGGGAATTTGTTGCAACAAATAGCTGTAGAGGCCGTCATTGGGTATATTTAAGGCGGAGGTTGATGGATTCTTAGTTAGACAGGGTATCAATGTTTATGGGGAGAAGGCAGGAGAATGGGGTGAGAGGGATAATAAACCAGCCCTGATGGAATGGTAGGGCAGGCCTAATTCAGCTCCTATGTCTTATGGTCTATGGTCACTGGACCAAACATGTCCTGAGGGAAAAATGTTTTTACACAGTGAGAGGTGAGGAAATGGAATTCGCTACAAGAGGGGGAATGAAGTTGAGAAGGAAAATAAATCAGCCGTGATGGAAGGGTGGGACGGACATGACGGGCCAAATGGTCTCTTTCTGTTCCTATGGTCTTGCCCTCTGTTGGAGTGTTGGAGAGGTATGGAGGAAAGTTCTATTGTGATGGGAGCAGGACACGAGTCCCTGATGCAGAGTTTTGACCCAAATGGTCAACAATCCTTTTTCACTCACAGATGCTGCTCAACCATCTGAGTTCATCGGCAGATTGTTTGCAGCTTCATATTCCAGCGTCTGCAGTTTCCTGTGTCTCCATGTTGGCTCTGTCCTGGGAGTGTGTGATGGGACGGTGTAGAGGGAGCTTCACTCTGTATCTAACCCGTGCTGTCCCTGTCCTGGGAGTGTGTGATGGGACAGTGTAGAGGGAGCTTCACTCTGTATCTAACCCGTGCTGTCCCTGTCCTGGGAGTGTGTTGGGACAGTGTAGAGGGAGCTTCACTCTGTATCTAACCTGTGTTGTCCCTGTCCTGGGAGTGTGTGATGGGACAGTGTAGAGGGAGCTTCACTCTGTATCTAACCCGTGCTGTCCCTGTCCTGGGAGTGTGTGATGGAACTATTTTAATTGTAAGATGGAATAGTTTGTCTGGTTCTGCTTTAGTTTAGATTTCCTTTGTTTAATGTGTGGGGGAATAAGGAAAAGCTCACTTACTGCTCGGGGCTTGAAGCCTGGTTCAGGTCCTTGTTGGAAACAGCAATTCTTTCATTTCCCTCTGATCCGTGTTACATCTACCAGGATCTCGGACTACATGGACCTGTCCACGGCAGACGTGGTTGGGAAGAACTGCTATCACTTCATTCATGCCGAGGATGTGGAAGGGATCCGACATAGCCACCTGGACTGTGAGTAAATCCGTTCCTTCCCGATTCCCTGACAGCCCCACTACACGGACCACATTGCTCCAGGAACACAGTACTTCAATGAGTGAGAATTGTCCACAACAACACAATTCAGTCAGTGGATATACTGACCGTAACTGCAAGGCAGCAAAGAAAAATATCTTTCTTTACTTAGAGGTCTCAGTCCCCAGGCATTCAGACTATCTCCAGTTGGTGTAGAGGGAGCTTCACTCTGTATCTAACCCATGCTGTCCCTGTCCTGGGAGTGTGTGATGGGACAGTGTAGAGGGAGCTTCACTCTGTATCTAACCCGTGCTGTCCCTGTCCTGGGAGTGTGTGATGGGGCAATGTAGAGGGAGCTTCACTCTGTATCTAACCCGTGCTGTCCCTGTCCTGGGAGTGTGTGATGGGACAGTGTAGAGGGAGCTTCACTCTGTATCTAACCCATGCAGTCCCTGTCCTGGGAGTATGTGATGGGACAGTGCAGAGGGAGCTTCATTCTGGATCTAACCCGTGTTGTCCCTGTCCTGGGAGAGTGTGATGGGACGGTGTAGAGGGAGCTGTACTATTCATCCAATGAGTATCTGTAGTAATGAGAAGAGGGCATGTCCTGGATGATGAGGATTATATAAAGCTAGGGTGTCTAAGACGTTTGCACAGTACTGTAGTAATTTTATGTATTGCACTGTACTGCTGCCACAAAAAAAAACAAGTTTTATGACATTTGTGAGTGATGATAAACCTGATTCTGATCTGGGTCTCTATTGTGGACTGAGAGTGGGAACGGGTCAGGGAGAGGGGAATCATGGTTGGGAAAAGGGGAAGGGAGAGGGGAGGGAGTGGGAAGCACCAGAGAGACATTCTGTAATGATCAATAGACCAATTGTTTGGAATCACCAGCCCCTGGCACTCCTTCTCTGCCACCTGACCCACACCCCTCCCGCAGCGCCCCACCCTCACCATTCCCAACGTCCTTGGCTCCCTCCATATTTACAACCTCGCTCTCCGTTCCATGTTGAGATAACCCCCTTATCTCAGAAAGGATGTATTGTCTTTAGAGAGAGTCCAGAGGAGATTCACGAGGGTGATTCGGGAAATGAAGGGGTTAACATATGAGGAGCGTTTGGCAGCTTTGGGCCTGTACTCACTGGAATTTAGAAGAGAATGGGGGCATCACATTGAAACCTACCGAATGTTGAAAGGACTAGATAGGGTGGATGTGGAGAGGACGTTTCCTATGGTGGGGTATCCAGAACTGAAGGGCACAGCCTCAGAATTGAGGGGCGACCTTTTAGAACAGGGGTAAGGAGGAATTTTTAGCCGGAGAGTGGTGAATCTGTGGAATACTCTGCAGTGGAGACCAAGTCGGTGGGTATATTTAAAGCAGAAGTCGATAGATTCCTGATTGGTCGGGGCGTCAAGGGATACGGTGAGAGGGAAGGTGTATGGGGTTGAATGGAATCCGGTATCAGCCATGATGAAATGGTGGAACAAAGTTGATGGGCTGAATGGCCTAATTCTGCTCCTATGGCTTGTGGTTTTATGGTTGACAATTACAGAACTGTTCAAAAGCCTTCAGCAACCTAGCAATATATATATATGCCTAAAGCCCAAATTATACTTCTGCGTCAAATGTACGCCGTAGATATAGCGTAGCCGTGTACCCTACGCTGTACTCTATGCCGTAGCCTAACGCGCACCTCTCCCAAAATGTAACTACGCATCGCGGCGACGCAGACCACAACAACTGTGATTGGTCCGCTTGGTAGCGTCGCATTTCCTCCTACGCATTTCCGGTTGCTTCTTCTTCTCCGCCATTTCAGAATTGAGAGAGAAGAGAGAAGAACGTGAGTTGAGCGTTCTTCGCTCAACGTGAGCTCCAACTCCAACATGATGCGCTCAGTTTCAGTCGCCATTGTTTCAAGTACAGGAAGAAACTCAACACAGTGGCATAGAAACCCCACCGCCAACTAGTGTTTTGGCGGTGAATTGCAGGGCAACGCAGACACACCAACGCACAAATATAAATGCTCACAACGGCGTAGGCCACTTGCGTAGGCTACCGCGTGGCCCGTACGCGCAAGTATAAATCAGTCTTCAGGCTTATGCACTGCACTGTGCAAGGAGTGAGAGGGAAAGAAGGCGGCGAAAGGGAAAGGGAGATTGAAAGGCAGCCAAGGAAGGAATGCAGAGAGAAAAGAGAGAGGGCCCGAGAGTAAAGGCAACGAGGGTGATAGAGGCAAAGAGAGAGTGAACGGGGGCAGTGAGGGAAAAGGACTAAAAAGGGAATGGTGGAGAGAGAGAGTGAACAAAGAGAGATGAAGGTGAGAGAGAGATGGAGACCCTGAGGATGGGCAATGTGAGAAAGACTGGAAGGGGACACAGATAGGGGGAGGTGTGACAATCAGATCAGAAGATGGGTATAGTGGAATGAAACCAATAAAGTGAAATAGTTACCAAATTGCTGCTGACAGGCCAGCGCCCTCACCTTGGCTCACCGACTGTATCTTCGCTGAAATTAATCCAACCCCCTCACAATGTCCCTCAGTAGCCCCTCTCCCCAACACCCCATCTCTCCGACTGTATCCCCGCTGACGTTAACCCAAACCCCTCAGAATGTCCCTCACTAACCCTTCTTCTTCAGCCGCCTGTCTCTCTGACTGTATCCCTGCTGACATTAATCCAGCTCCCTCACACCGTCCCTCAGTAACCCCTCTCCCCCAGCACCGTCTCTCTGACTGTATCCCCGCTGACATTAATCCAGTTCCCTCACACCATCCCTCAGTAACCCCTCTCCCCCAGCACCATCTAACCCAGTAGCTCTACACGACGGGGCAGATTTTGGCCCAGCCTTTTGCCCCGATCCAGGGTTCTGTTGACGCTGATCTGCTGTCCTCTCTCCCTAGTGTTGAACAAGGGTCAGGTGGTCACGAAGTATTACCGCTGGATGCAGAAGAACGGAGGGTACATGTGGGTCCAGTCCAGCGCCACCATCTCGATCAACGTGAAGAATGGGAACGAGAAGAACATCATCTGGGTGAACCATGTGCTGAGGTGAGGACCATGTTCTTCCTCGTTATCTTCAACATCAACGAGCAGTCTCACCTCGAAATCAGAACCAGAATCAGGTTTATTAGCACCAGCATAGAAACATAGAAAAACCTACAGTGCAATACAGGCCCTTTGGCCCACAAAGCTGTGCCGAACATGTCCTTACCTTAGAAATTATCTAGGCTTACCCATAGCCCTCTATTTTTCTGAGCTCCATGTATCCATCCAGGAGTCTCGTAAAAGACCCTATTGTATCCGCCTCCACCACTGTCGCCGGCAGCCCATTCCACGCACTCACCACTCTCTGAGTAAATAACTTACCCCTGACATCTTCTCTGTACCTGCTTCCAAGAACCTTAAAACTGTGCCCTCTCATGCTAGCCATTTCAGCCCTGGGGAAAAAGCCTCTGACTATCCACACGATCAATGCCTCTCGTCATCTTATGTGGCGTGAAATTTGTTAACTTAGCAGCAGCAGTTCAATGCAATACATAATCTTGCAGTGAGAAAAAAAAGAATAAATAAAATAAAAAATAATAATAATAAATAAACAAGTAAATCAATTACATAGATTGAATAGATTAAAAAACGTGCCAGAACAAAAATACTGTATATTTTTAAAAAGTGAGGTAGTCTTCATGGGTTCAATGTCCATTTAGGAATCGGATGGCAGAGGGGAAGAAGCTGTTCTTGAATCGCTGAGTGTGTGCTTTCAGGCTTCTGTACCTCCCCCCTGATGGTAACAGTGAGAAAAGGGCATGTCCTGGGTACCGGAGGTCCTTAATAATGGACGTTGCCTTTCTGTGACACCGCTCCCTAAAGATGTCCTGGGTACTTTGTAAGCAGTACCCAAGATGGAGCTGACTAGATTTACAACCTTCTGCAGCTTCTTTTGGTCCTGTGTAGTAGCCCCTCCATACCAGACAGTGGTGCTATGATGCTACCTGACTGGCTGAGCTAGAATATAGAAGGGTATCATACAGAGCGGCTCTTTGGCCCACGATGTTGTGCCGATCTTTTTAATCAAGATCACTCCCTCCCTCATAGTCATCTATTTTCTATCATCCATGTGTCTTTCTAAGCCTCTTAAATGTCCCTAATGTATCTGTCTCTACCAACACCCCAGTTGTGCATTCCACACACCCACCACTCTGTGTTTAAAAACAACTATCTCTGACATCCAATCACCCCCACACTTTCCTCCAATTATCTTAAAATTAGTCACAGTGCGCACTGAACCCAGGAGTGGAGGAACGGCGGTATCTGCTGTGGTGAGCGCCGGCAACGACTGTGGCTGGGAGCAGGAAATGGCAAACTCTGTCACGGTGAGCGCTGGCAACAACTTGACCCCGATGCGGAGGAACGGCAGACGTTGAGCGCTGGCTACGGCTGAACCCAGGACCAGAGGAACCCACGTAGGGACGGAAACAAGAGGTTACACACAGGAATACCAACAGAGCATTGGAGGCACGACTGAGTGACACCACAAGATAATTCGTTCTCTACAAACACAAGGACTCCGCCCCGTGCTAAACGAGAGTCCCCTTTAGATTACCATAGAACACGGAAAACCCGGGCCAGTCACAATAAACTTGACCAGATTAAACAGAAAGCACCAGGGCTTAACAATTCTAGTTAAGACAATAGTTAGTGTCCCCGGCCTATTGATGTTGTTGCCTAGTAGGGGACAGAGCAGGGTTCAAAGTTCAAAGTAAATTTTATTATCAAAATATATACATGTCACCATATACAACCCTGAGATTCATTTCCTTGTGGGCATACTCAGCAAATCTATAGAATAGTAACTGTAACAGGATCACTGAAAGATCAACCAGAGTGCAGAAGACAACAAATTGTGCAAATGAAAATATAAATAAATAGCAATAAATAATGAGAACATGAAATAATGTGATAGAGTCCTTAAAGTGAGATCATTGGTTGTGGGATCATCTCAATGGATGGGCAAGTGAGTGTAGTTATCCCCTTTTGTTCAAGAGCCTGATGGTTGAGGGGTAGTAACTGTTCTTGAACCTGGTGGTGCCAGTCCTGAGGCTCTTGTACCTTCTACCTGATGGCAGCAGTGAGAAAAGAGCATGGCCTGGGTGGTGGGGATCTCTGATGATGGATGACTATATAATATATGGCGCTGCTTTCTTACGACAGTGTTTCCTGTAGTTGTGCTCAATGGCTGGGAGGGCTTTATCAGGGATGTACTGGGCCGAATCCATTACCTTTTGTAGGATCCTCCATTCAAAAGCATTGGTGTTCCCAAAGCAGGCCATGATGCAGCCACCACACTACACACCTATAGAAACATAGAAACATAGAAAATAGGTGCAGGAGTAGGCCATTCGGCCCTTCGAGCCTGCACCGCCATTCAGTATGATCATGGCTGATCATCCAACTCAGAACCCTGTACCTGCCTTCTCTCCATACCCCCGATCCCTTTAGCCACAAGGGCCATATCTAACTCCCTCTTAAATATCGCTGATGAACTGGCCTCAACTGTTTCCTGTGGCAGAGAATTCCACAGATTCACCACTCTCTGTGTGAAGAAGTTTTTCCTCATCTCAGTCCTAAAAGGCTTCCCCTCTATCCTCAAACTGTGACCCTTCATTCTGGACTTCCCCAACATCGGGAACAATCTTCCTGTATCTAGCCTGTCCAATCGCTTTAGGATTTTATACGTTTCAATAAGATCCCCCCTCAATCTTCTAAATTCCAGAGAGTATAAGCCTAGTCAATCCAGTCTTTCATCATATGAAAGTCCTGCCATCCCAGGAATCAATCTGGTGAACCTTCTTTGTACTCCCTCTATGGCAAAGATGTCTTTCCTCAGATTAGGGGACCAAAACTGCACACAATAGAAGGTTGTCAAGGTATGAGATGTCACGTTAAATCTCTGCAGACTCCTAAGGAAGTAGAGGCCCCTGTCGTGCTTTCTTCACAATTGCCCTTACGTGGTGGGTTCAGGTCAGATCCTCTGATTTCAATAGGTTTCAGAGGTACATTTAATGTCAGAGAAATGTATACAATATACATCCTGAAATTCTTCTTCTTAGCAAACATCCACACAAACAGAGGAGTGCCCCAAAGAATGAGTGATAGTTAAATGTTAGAACCCCCAAAGCCCCCCACCACAGCTTCCTCCTCCCATGCACAAGCAGTAGCAAAGCAACGACCCCTCCCCCCACTCCCCCACCAGCAAAAGCATCAGCGCGCCCCCCCCCCACCGAGCACTCAAGCGTGCAGCAAAACATCAATAACACAGACCTGCAGTACCCCAAAGACTACTCGATCACCCGGTAATTCGACATACCGCAGGCTCTCCCTCTCCCTAATAAGGGAGAAAGAGGTGTCCCCGTTTCACAGCGAGGGGGGAGACATAACGAATGACTTGCTGATATTTACGATGTTAAAAGTCTGTTGCGTCGCTTTTTCTGAGTTCCGTGCCCCAGAAAGGAGCAGCTCTCCAGTCACACAGCCCCCGGCAGCGAACCCACTGCTCCCGATGTTCCATGTTGTCCTGCAGCGCCTCAGTCGGGCACTGGCCTCGGATCAGCCCATCCCCAGAGCCACGAAAATCCGGCACCCTGAAGGCACATCAGTCTTCCAGGCCGCATCCTTGGAATATCAAGAAACGGCCGGTCATGAGGTCCCATTCCCGCAAAGAACCAAAGTCAGAGTGTAGCTCCAGGTCAGGATCGTCAAAATTTAAAGCTGCTGACCCTCTCCACCTCTGATCCATCGACGAGGACTGGCTCAGGAACCTCTGGTTTCCCTCTCCTGAAGTCTACAGTCAAGGGTGAACCTCCTTCGAAAGGTAGATCAACTCAGTTTTAATCTGTGCCGTCCAGCACCTTCACAGAGAGGAGATATGTCACAGTCGTTCAGTCAGCTAACCTTCCCACTGTGGCCACAGGTCACTCACCAGCCGGTTACTAAGCCTTCCTCTGCGTTCTGAGTCCTTGGGGACTCAGCCCAACGGTCTTGCACCAGCTTTAACCCATGGTGGTGCAGAGTTCAATCCATCAATCACAGTACATTTATTAACAAAGAATGTATAAATTATACAACCTTGAGATTTGTCTGCTTACAGGCAGCCACAAAGCAAGAAACCCGAAAGAACCCAATTAAAAAAGAATAAAGACCAACCCCTAACGCGCACAGAAAAAGAAAAAAACAAATCATGCTAACAACAGAAGCGAGCAACAACAAAAGCATTCTGAAGCAAATTGATTCCTCAGATCCAATTCCCTAGAGCAGCCCAAAGCCCCAGTATTCAATGCATCGTATTAGCCAGGCAAGTCGCTGCAGAGGCCATAGACACGTCCCCCCAGATGTCAACAGGAATTCAGGCTTTCCTCAGACCTTGCTGCCGTATCATGGCTTTTGATATTGGCAAGTCTTACATTGTCTCCTCTAGCACAGAGTCTGCCTGATACACAGCAGCCCCGCCATCAAACCTGTGATTTATGCTTCACTACAGTCTCTTAATCACACCCCCACCCCGCCCCCCCCCCCGTGCCTTCAGAGAAATAAATCTGGAAATGTTACTGCACAGCCTGCATTTTCAGTCCCCATTGCATTTGTGGAAAGGGGAGAACGAAATGTCATCTCTGCAATACTGTTTAGTAATCTCTACACTGCAAATAATTAGCTGTGACTAATTCAACATAAAAGCATTAGTTGCTGCAATTTATATTTTAATTGCAAGCATTAATTACAAGCCCTAATTAACATGCACCCTAACAGAAGGAGTCACGTTTCTTCATTCCAGTGTCAACTCAATCTCTCTCTCTCACACACACACTCACATGCAATCTCTCTCACACTCATGCATATACTCAAATTTATAATCTCTCACACACACATTTGAACACACGCACACACATTCAAACGTAATCTCTCTTTATATGCATTCCCTCTCTCTCATACACACACACACACAAACTCTCACACACACTCACACAATCTCTCTCTCATACACTCAGACACAATATCTCTCTCACACACACACAAACTCACAATCTCTCTCCCACACACACATTCCCTCTCACACACAATCTCTCACACATAATCTCTTTTTGTCTCTCCCCCCTCTCTCTCTCACACACACACTCATTCAAACTCCAGACTCCACATACTCAGTTTTTCTCTCACACACACAAAGTCACACTCAATCACACAGACGTCCAAGCTCCTGATCTCTCACAGAAGGCTGTGGTTGGAGTCTGATAGCAGTGGGGAAGTAATTATTTCACAGTAAACCGAGGAGGTTCTTTCCCGAGCCTGCCTCACTGAAGCAAAGCGACGGTATCTTGCTAACTGCAGATCCAACGACTCCAACGCCTCAGTACCGCAGCCGACCGAGCCTTCCCACCCAGGTCATTCCCTCTCCTCCTCGCTCCCACTGGGCAGTAGGTACAAGAGGACACATCACTCCAGGCTCAAAGACAGCTGGTAATGGTTCTTGAATAGACCTCTTGTATGATAAACTCTTGATCTCACAATCTGCCTTGCCGTACCCCTTTATCTAGCAGATAGAGAAGTGGAGGGCTATGCCGCAGGGAAGGGGTTACAGTGATCTTGGAGGGGCTTAAAATGTGTCAGCACAACATTGTGGGCTGAAGGGCCTGAACGGATGTAATGTGCTGTGCTCTATGCAACTTTAGCACTACATTCTGCATTCTGTTTTTTTTTAATTATCTCAACGTACTTAAAGTATTGTGCAAAAGAATCAATCAGATATAGGTAGCTGGGGTGCCTAAGACCTTTGCACAGTATTTGTCAACGTGGAGCAGAGAGCGAGTTTGTAAATCTGGCGGGAACAAAGGACATTGGGAATGGTGAGGGTGGAGCACCGCGGGAGGGGTGTGGGACAGGCGGCGGAGAAGGAGTGTCAGGGGTGGGTGCAGACACACCCAGCCCTAAGACACCAGGCAAGGTCATTTGATTCCAAACAATTGGTTTATTGATCATTACAGAATGTCTCTCTGGTGCTTCCCACTCCCTCCCCTCTCCCTTCCCCTCTTCCCAACCATGATTCCCCTCTCCCTGTCCCCTTCCCACTCTCAGTCCACAATAAAGACCCAGATCAGAATCAGGTTTATCATCACTCACATTTGTCATGAATTCTTTTTTTGTGACAGCAGTTTAGTGCAATACAAAAAATTACTACATTACTGTGCAAAAGCCTTATGCACCCTAGCTATATATATATATGTGTGTGTGTGTGTGTGTGCCTAAGACTTTTGCACAGTACTGTAGTCCATGTCCCTCACCCCTCCCACAGCGCTCCACCCTCACCATTCCCAACATCCAGATTTACAAACTAGCTGTCGACTCAATGTTGACCAATACAGTACTGTGAAAAAGTCTTAAGCACCCTAGCACAGTACAGTACATTTGGAATGATCTGTCCTGATAGTATGCAAGCTTTTTGGGCACATATGACAGTAATCAGTCAATTCCAAACTGACTGCTGGTGTCTGCACGAAATAAAATGCTTTGGGACGTCCCGCAGTGCTGAGAAACGTTCAAAGAATCGGTGCCTATTTTTTTAAGGCTCATGTACTGTGCAGATGACAGAGGCCACCTCCCATTCAAGACCATAATGCATAGGAGCAGAACTAGGCCATTCGGCCCATCGAGTCTGCTCCAGCATTCCAATCCCGAACAAGGGAAAATCCGCAGACGCTGGAAATCCAGAGCAACACCCACAAAATGCTGGAGGAACTCAGCAAGCCAGGAAAAGAGTAAACAGTTGACGTTTGGGGCTGAGACCCTACAGCAGGAATGGAACAAAAGATGAGGAGTCAGAGTAAGAAAGTGGGGGGAGGGCAGTAAGATAGGTGAAATCGGGAGGGGGGAGGCGTTAAGTAAAGAGCTGGGAAGTTGATCGGTGAGAGAGAGACAGGGCTGGAGGAGGGGGTGACTGATAGAAGAGGACAGAAGACCGTGGAAGAAAGGAAAGAGGGAGAAGCAGAAGAGAGTGGTGATAAGGTGAGAGAGAGAGGAAAAGGGATGGGGAATGGTGGGGTGGGGCATTACCAGAAGTTTGAGAAATCGATGTTCATGCCATCAGGTTGGAGGCTACCCAGAGGGAATTTAAGGTGTTGCTCCTCTACCCTGAGTGTGGCCTCATCGCAACAGTGGAGGAGGCCACGGACTGACATATTGGAATGGGAATGGAATTTAAATGGCGGCCACTGGGAGATGTGGTGCTTTTACCAAGTCTATACTGGTGTTGTTCCTCCACTCTTCCTACGCTATATCGGTGACTGCATTGGCGCTGCGTCCTGCACCCACGCGGAACTCAACAACTTCATCCACTTTGCCTCCAACTTCCACCCTGCCCTCAAATTTACCTCGTCCATTTCCAATGCTTCCCTTCCCTTTCTCGATCTCTGGAGACAGCTTATCCACTGATGTTTATTATAAACCCACTGACTCTCACAGCTACCTGGACTCTACCTCGTCCCACCTTGTTCCAGCCTCTTCTCTCAATTCCTCCGTCTCCGCTGCATCTGCTCTCAGGACAAGGCATTTCATTTGAGAACTAAGGAGAAGTCCTCCTTCAAAGAAAGGGGCTTCCTTTCCTCCACCGTCAACATGGCCCTCAGTCTCATCTCTTCCATTTCATGCACGTCTACTCTTACCCCATCCTCCCACCACCCTACCAGGAATAGGGTTCCTCTTGTCCTCACCTACTGCCCCACCAGCTTCCAGGTCTAGCACATAATTCTCCACAACTTCTGCCATCTCCAACAGAATCCCACCACCAAGCATATCTTTCCCTACTCCCCCCTACGTGACTCCCTTGTCCATTCGTCCCTCCCCACAGATCTCTTTCCTGGCAAGCAGAACAAGTGCCACTCCCACATCCCATCAAAGTGCATCCATAAAGATTAGCTTTGTTTGTCACGCGAACACCGAAACACCAAAACGTCGTTTTGTGTCAAGAACCAACCCAGTTCGAGAATGTGCTGGGGGGCAGCCTGTAAGTGTCAGCATGCTTTCAAAACCAACATATCATGGCCCCAACTTACCATCCCTAACCGTGTGCAGTTGGATGCCCGGGAGAACATACAGACTCCTTACAGACAGCGCCGAGGGTTGAACCCCCAATCACTGACGCAGTAATTCATTACGCTAGTCACCGGTAAATTACCGCAAGTGTGAAGGTAATTCACAAACCTTTGGTGGTGTTTTTGGGAACGCAGGTGGGAATAAAATGGGATTAGTGTGATTGGGTTTTCGGTGGCTGCTGAGGATTTGATGGGCCAAAGCGACTGAAAATTAACTCTTGATGTTGGCTTTGATACTTTTATTTCACATTACAATTCTGTCCCACAAGAATCAAAATCAGAATCAGGTTTATTATCACCGACGTGTGTCGGGAAATTTGTTAGCTTAGCAGCAGCATTTCAATGCAATATATAATATAGAAGAAAATTTAATAATAATAATAAATAAATTACAGTATACATATATGGAATCGATTAAAAAGCTGCAGAAAACAAATAATATATACTTTAAAAAGTGAGATAGTGTTTATGGGTTCAGTGTCCATTTAGGAATCGGATGGCAGAGGAGAAGCTTTTCCTGAATCACTAAGTGTGTGCCTTCAGGCTCCTTGATGGTAGCAGGATCTTCTGCCTCAGAATCCTTAGCACCCTTTAACGGTGGCGTATTTATTTAGAGTCACAGCGCAGAACAGCGCCTTCTGGCCCAATAAGCCGCAGCGTCCAGCAACCCATCTGTATAAGACTAGCATAACCACGGGACAATTTACAATGACCAATTAACCTACTAACCGGAATGTGGGAGGAAACCCTCATGCCCACGGGAAGAACGTACAAACTTACCACACCAGGCGTCAGAATTGAACTCTGAACTCTGAACCGTGACATCCTGAGGTGTAGTAGTCTCGCGCTTACCCACGGTGCCTGTGGTAAACCTGCCTTGTGCGATGAATGGTGACGTACTATTTTTCTTTTGCCCTTATAGCAAACCGGAGCTTCGAGACACTCCGATGGATATCTCACAGCTCCCGCTATCGTCCATCAAAGCTTCCAAGCAGCTGGTGTTGTCAGATTCGGAGTCCGACTCTCGGGAGCACATAGGTAAAGAAATCTCGCAACCCACGCCCCCCTGTGAAGCACCAATCCCATCCCCTTGGCCAGAGCGTCTGATTGCAGACCCTGAAGCCAATCCAACTGCAAGCCAATCAGAGCTTGTGGTCCGTGGGTTGAAGGACCCCAAACTCAGTTGTCTGCATGCTTGCACGGGTCGAGAAGGCATGGATTTGCAGCAAAGTCCTTGGGAACTCAGTGACTTTCATAGGGGTTATGAAGCTGTTGCTCTCACCGAGACACTGGCCTGAAGGGTGGGCAGGAACTGCAGTGTCCCAGGGTCTGGAATTTTCATGAAACTCAGAGTCATAGTCACAGTCATACTTTATCGATCCTGGGGGAAATTGGTTTTCGTTACAGTTGCACTATAAATAATTAGTAATAGAACCATAAATAGTTAAATAGTAATATGTAAATTATGCCAGTAAATTATGAAATAAGTCCAGGACCAGCCTATTGGCTCAGGGTGTCTGACCCTCCAAGGGAGGAGTTGTAAAGTTTGATGGCCACAGGCAGGAATGACTTCCTATGACGCTCTGTGTTGCATCTCGGTGGAATGAGTCTCTGGCTGAACGTACTCCTGTGCCCAACCAGTACATTATGTAGTGGATGGGAGACATTGACCAAGATGGCATGCAACTTGGACAGCATCCTCTTTTCAGACACCACCGTCAGAGAGTCCAGTTCCATCCCCACAACATCACTGGCCTTACGGATGAGATTGTTGATTCTGTTGGTGTCTGCTACCCTCAGCCTGCTGCCCCAGCACACAACAGCAAACATGATAGCACTGGCCACCGCAGACTCGTAGAACAACCTCAGTATCGTCCGGCAGATGTTAAAGGACCTCAGTCTCCTCAGGAAATAAAGACGGCTCTGACCCTTCCTGTAGACAGCCTCAGTGTTCTTTGACCAGTCCAGTTTATTGTCAATTCATATCCCCAGGTATTTGTAATCCTCCACCATGTCCACACTGACCCCCTGGATGGAAACAGGTCACCGGTACCTTAGAGGAGGGTGTAAAGGGGGAGAGGAGGTGTTGCACTATTTAGTCAACAATTGCATTACCTCAGATGTGAATGAGGCATCCGTTGTTCAAGGTCAACCGTGGATGTTGCACCCTAGCTGTGTAGATATGCAAGCCTGGGCTGTACTACAGGGAGAACAAGCTGTTGCCCAGGTAGCAGGCTCCCCCTCTCCACGCATCTGATGAACCCACAGGAACAGCAGAGACCGATACAGTTTGACACCAGCAGCATCGCAGGAGTCACCAGTTAGCATTGAGCTCGACGTAGGACTGCAATTCCGGATTTCTGTATTTTCCCTCAGCACCCAGAGGAAACCCACGCGGTCACGGGGAGAACGTACAAACTCCTGTACACGAGTGTGAGGAGAATGAAATAACTGTTACTGCGGATCTGAATCAGCACAAGAAAAACAGATAAAGAAGGCATTAATAAAAAATAATAGATATATAGGATAGCTCACTTACATACATTAATTGTATGTCCATAAAGTGGCATACAATCCCACGCGGTCACAGGGAGAACACACAAACTCCTTACAGACAGTGGCGGGAATCGAATCTGTGTTGCTGACACCGTAATAGGCTACGCTGACTGCTGTTGTACCATTTTTTTCCCGGAGCAGAGGCGATTAAGAGGGAACATAACTGAGGTATAGAAAACTGAGGGGTTTGGAGAGGGTAAACTGCAAGAAACCCAAACTTATATCGTTTACGGTCCTGTGAAACTTTTTCAAAGTTTGTAGCTTGTTGTCATATGCACAGGCACATTGTAGAGTACTACAGCACAGACTAGATGGGCCAAAGAGCCTGTTTCCATGCTGTAGAGCTCTTTGAGGTATGGAGGGGTCTGGTCTGGGTGCAGATCAATAGAACTAGGCGGATTAAATAGATTGGCATGACCTAGGTGCGCCAAAGGGCCTACTTTTGTGCTGTAGTGCTCTATAGGGTATGGAGAGCTGTGACACAGATGCAGGTTGATGGGACTAGGCAGAATAATAGTTGGGACTAGACACCTGTTTTGGTGCTGTAGGATTATATAAGGTAAGAGGGCTATGGTCTGGGCGTAGGTAGATGGGGCAAGGCAGAACATTCAGCATGGTCTAGATGGGCCGAAGGGCCTGTTTCTGTGCTGTAGAGCTCGTTGACTCTATTCCAGCACAAGTATAAATGAAAGACTTACTTGCGGCAGCTTCACGAGCACACAGCTTTAGAGACACATCGCTCACGAGAAAAGTATTAACATAAATTATACGAGAAAGAACACAATTAGAATAAAAAGGGAGTCCATTCCAGTGCAAAGTGGACTGGAATTGTGCTGTGCTGTTCTCCTGAGGTAGGGACGTGGTTGAGAAAGGGAAGTTGTACTTCATGAATCCGGTGTGTGGAATGAGACAAATTGCACATAGAGCATTTAAGGAGCAGTTGGAGAGCCAAACGAGAGAGGAAGCAGTGGCTTTTTCAGTGGGATGAGTTGAAAAACGAGGGAGATCATTTTTAATTATGAACGTCAGAAGGGACTGATTGACAGTTTAAAACCACAAAATAGGTGGGCTAGATGCCTACAAGGAACAGTTCAGATTAGATTGAAGTTCAAAGTTCAAAGCAAATTTTATTATCAAAGTAAATATATGTCACTATATACAAACCTGCGATTCATTTTCTTGTGAGCATATTCAATAACTCTGTAGAATAATAACTATAACAGAATCAATGAAAAACTAGGGTGTTCAGCCAGAGTGAAGAAGACAACAAACTGTGTAAATACAAATATAAATAATAATAAATAAGCAATAAATATCGAGAACATAAGATGAAAGTGAGTCCATGGTTGTGGGAACATTTCAATGATGGGGCAAGTGAAGTTGGGTGAAGTTACCTGCATTGTTTCAACAACCTGATGGTTGGGAGGTAGAAGTTATCCCTGAACCTGATGGTGTGAGTCCTGAGGCTCCTGGACCTTCTTCCAGATGGCAGTAGACAATAGACAATAGGTGCAGGAGTAGGCCATTCGGCCCTTCGAGCTAGCACCGCCATTCATTGTGATTATGGCTGATCATCCACAATCAGTATCCAGTTCCTGCCTTATCCCCATAACCTTTGATTCCACTATCTTTAAGAGCTCTATCCATCTCTTTCTTGAAAGCATCCAGAGACTTGGCCTCCACAGCCTTCTGGGGCGGAGCATTCCATACATCCACCATTCTCTGGGTGAAAAAGTTTTTCCTCAACTCCGTTCTAAATGGCCTACCCCTTATTCTCAAACTGTGGCCTCTGGTTCTGGACTCACCCATCAGCGGGAACATGCTTCCTGCCTGCAGCGTGTCCAATCCCTTAATAATCTTACATGTTTCAATAAGATCCCCTCTCAGCCTTCTAAATTCCAGAGTATACAAGCCCAGTCGCTCCAATCTTTTGATATATGACAGTCCCACCATCCTGGGAATTAACCTTGTGAACATACACTGCACTCCCTCAATAGCAAGAATGTCCTTCCTCAAATTTGGAGACCAAAACTGCACACAGTACTCCAGGTGTGGCCTCACCAGGGCCTGCACAGCTGCAGAAGGACCTCTTTGCTCTTATACTCAATTCCCCTTGTTATGAAGGCCAGCATGCCATTAGCTTTCTTCACTGCCTGCTGTACTTGCATGCTTGCTTTCAGTGACTGATGTACAAGAACACCTAGATCTCGTTGTACTTCCCCTTTTCCTAACTTGACTCCATTTAGATAATAATCTGCCTTCCTGTTCTTACCACCAAAGTGGGTAACCTCACATTTATCCACATTAAACTGCATCTGCCATGCATCTGCCCACTCACCCAACCTGTCCAAGTCACCCTGCATTCTCATAACATCCTCCTCACATTTCACACTGGCACCAGTTGTGAGAAGAGAGCATGGCCTGGGTGGTGAACAGTCTTGGATTGTTTCCCTTGGACCACAGGAGATTGAGGGGTGATCTCATAGAGGTGTATAAATTATGAGGGGTATAGATGGGGAGAATAAACTCTCTTTTTTCCCCCAAAGGTTAAGGAGAAAAGAACTAGATAACTCTGATTCAGATTTAGAGTGAGAGGGGGAAGATTTAATCGGAACTTGAGAGGCGACATTTCCACCCAGAGGATGGGCCATAAATGGAATGGGCTGCCAGAGGGAGTGAGGCAGCTACAAATCCTTTGTTCGACATGTGCTGTGTCGTATGACTTGAGTGATCATGGTCTCACCATGATTGTTCTTGGCAATTCTTCTGCCATCACCTTCTTCTGGGCAGTGTCTTTACAAGAGGGGTGACCCCCAACCATTATCAATACTCTTCAGATATTGTCCGCCTGGCGTCAGTGGTCGCATAACGAGGACTTGTGACCTGCACCGGCTGCTCATACGACCAAAAACCACCTGCTCCCATGGCTCCAGGTGACCCTAATCAGGGAACTAAGCAAGTGCCTTGCCCAAGGGTGACCTGCAGGCTAGCGGAGGGAAGGAGCACCTTACACCTCCTTTGGTAGAGACGTATCTCCACCCCGCCACACCGCAGGTCCAATAATCACTTATAAAAGACATTTGGATACATAGATAGGAAAGATTTTGAGGAATAGGGACAAAATGCAAGAAAACAGGACCAGCTACAATGGACCAAAGGACAGATTCTCCAATGCTGTATGACTCTAGAGGCAGTGTAGCATCATAAGGTTGGTGATTATACAAGACACAGTGGTCTTGTGAGGGTTCTGGTCTTCTGGTTGTCCAAAAGCTGCTGCCTGGTCTTCATGAAGATTTTGCCCATAAAAGGCGACTGTCCATTTCTCTCCATTGATGCAAGTATGGAAAAAGCTGCCAGTGGAGTGGTAGACATGGATTCAAAGTACATTTATTATCAAAATAGGTTTACATTATACAACCTTGGGTTTCATCTCCTAACGGGCAGCCACGAAACAAAGAACACCAAAAAAAATTATTTTTAAGACCATCAAACACCAGATGTGTAGAGAGCAAAAAAAAACTCATGCAAACAATAAACACAAGCAAACAGCGTTCTGAAGTCCACAGAGAGTTTGTCCACTGACACGTAGTTCAGAACAGAGCAGCAAGCCAAACTGGCCCATCCTTCACCCTGGTCCCACACACCCTGACCTTTCCAAACTGGTCCACCGCCTAACTTGTCGCCCAGTCACTTCGATCTGTTCTGGGGCCTGGACCCCGCCACCTCCATTTGGGATGAAGCTTAAATCGATCGAACCTCAGGTCTTCCTCGTTCTCGTCAACTGCTGCCTCACCTCGGCTCCACGCCACATCCAGTTGCCTCTGGGTCCAAATGGATTTTACAGGCTATTGTTTGCAAATGTAACATTTAACACATGTTTGGATAAGGCGTATGAGGAGCATTTGATGGCTTTGGGATTGCACTCGCTGGAGTTTCAAGGAATGAAGGGAGATCTCTTTTAAACCTACCAAATATTGAAAGGCTGAAACCGAGTGGACATGTAGAGAACGTTTCCAATAATAGAGTCAAAGATCAGAGGGCAGCCTCAGATTATAAGGGTGTCCCTCCAGAACAGAGATCAAGAGGAATTTCTTTTTCTGAAGAGTTTATATACGTACTTACTTACTTATTAAGCTTCAATGCGGAATAGGCCCTTCCAGCCCTTTGAGCCGCACTGCCCAGCAATTCCCCGATTTAACCCCAGCCTAATCACGGGACAATTTACAATAACCAACTAACCTGCCAACCGGCATGTCTTTGGACTGTGGGAGGAAACCGGAGCACCGGGAGGAAACCCACGCATTCACGAGGGAGAACGTACAAACGCCTTGCAGGCAGTGACGGGAGTTGACCCTGGTCACTCGTACTGTAAAGCATTGTACACAAAACGCTGGAGGAACTCAGCAAACCAGGCAGTATCTATGGAAAAGAGTACAGAGTCGACGTCTCGGCCCGAAATGGGGACTGTTTACTATTTTCCGTAGATGCTGCCTGGCCTGCAGAGTTCCTCCAGCATTTTGCTCAGATTGTGAACACTCTGGTTAAACACCCTAGTTGCTCAGATTTCCAGCATCGGCAGGTCTTCTCTTGTCTGTAAAGCATTGTGCTAACCACAACACTACCTTAAAGAAGAGGCTGATAGGTTCATAATTATTGAAGACCTCAAAGGTTATGGGGAAAAGGCAGAGGGAAAATAAATTAGTTGTGTTTGAATAGCAGAGCAGACTCGACGGGCTGAATGGCCTAATTCTGCTCCAATGCCTTGTGTTTAGATAGGCAGATGAAGGGTTTTTGTGGGATTTGGTACCAGCTGATGCCCCTTTCATCGCCCTCCTTGCCCCTCTCTCCTGCAGGGAGCCACGACCCGAAGGCCACGGGGAAGGCCAGCAACCTGGAGGCAGGCGTCCGGGCGCGCTCGGAGGCCTGGAAGCGGTCCGACAGCCCGTCCGAGGAGGAGATGACCTCGGCCAAGGACGACAGCGACTCCAGCCTGTCGGACAGCGAGGGGCCGAGCGGCAGCAGGAGGAGCCTGGTCCTGCCGCGCGTCAAGCGGATGAAGGTGGAGGGCCAGGCCGAGGCGGGGCCGGGCCGAGAGCTGCGGGGCTCGGGACCCAGTGACGGGGGCTCGGGGGCCAGCTCGGAAGAGGACAACTTGGCCGCCCGGCACCTGTACCCCAAGCGGAGGAAGAGGCCGAGGGACGCCTCGGGGCCTCGGGTCAAGGCTCCGGGGGTGGCCGATCGCGACTCTACCCTCAAGGTCAAGACTGAGGCCACTCCAGCCATCGGCTTCGAGGGCCGCCGTCCGGCCTGGGACTACCCGGCCGAGCGGGAGGCGGCCTACCACCAGCGGGTGGCCAAGGCCCCGCCCGCCGCCTCCGACCACTTCGGCGCGGATCCCCCCCTCAGCCCACCCGGCGCTGCCGAGAACCCCGGCGGCAGGAAGACGCCTTTCGGCCCGTCTCCCCGGGCCTCCGACGCCCTGTCGCCAGCTCCGCCGTCCGCCGACGACAAGGCCGACGTTCTGGCCCTGGCGCAGGCCCAGGCCCAGGCCCCGCCGCCGCCGCCGCCGCCGCCCTCCAGCCTGTACGCGGCCAGCACCATCCGCTACGCCCCGGCCGACGTGGCGCTGGCCGTGCCCGGCAACCTGCTGCCCGCCGCCGCCGCCCACGCCCTCAACTTCGTGGAGCTGAACGGCCCGGCGTTCGGCGCCGAGCAGAAGGCGCAGGTGGAGATGATCTACCACCACGTCCAGCGCCTCAACATGGCAGCCAACCCCTTCGGGTCGCCGGCCGCCGCCGCCGGCCTCACCCAGGTGCCGGCCGGCAGCGTCTTCACCACGGCCGAGGCCCTCTTCTCCACCCTGCCCTTCCCCATGAACGCCGGCACCATCCACCCCCCGCAGGCTCTGGAGCGCAAGGAAGACTGAAGCCCAGCGCCCACCGAGATGGGCCGGAGGATCTCTCTCTCCGGCCGGCCAGTCGAGACAATGGACCTCTGCTCCCCATCTCCTTCCAGTCTCCCCCTCCCTTAACCAAACCCCCTCTTCCCTCCCAACCAGAACGACCACCCGTGTCTCCTTGGCCCAAGTCCACGTGGGCAGTGGGAGTGGGAGAGCTGGGGGGTGGGCATTGGATGCCCCAGGTGGCCACCACCTTGGCGGCTGGTTGTCCATAGGGACTGGCCGACTGTTGGGACGAAAGGGAAGGGTAGTGGTGGTGGTGGGTGTGCCAGCCGAGGCTTCGAGGCCCATTTCCACCTCCGCTACTCGGTTGGGGAGTACCGTAACGAGGGAGGGGAGGGGAGGGGAGGGGAGGGGAGGGGGAAGACTCGAACCTGCCACCGGCCAGGTCCCGGCCCTCTGGGACTTCTCCTTTGTCCGCCCCGGGTCTCCGGCCTCGCCTCGCCCACTCAGTGGACACCGTCGGCGTATCCTGTCCGAGACCCGTAAGGTCGCCGTCCACTCGGCCCACCCAGTGAGGCCTGACCCGTCTCCACCTCGACCTCTTCTTCGGCCGGAGCCTCTCCGGTCCATTGCCCCGTGGGACCGTTCTGTGTATAATGTACAGCCAGTCGGTAAAACTTGTAAAAAAAAATAAGGCAAATTGAGAGAGAAAAAGAAACATTTCCCTTGGGACAGGTGGCTTTAAAGCCGGATTAAGTGGCGTTTCCCCCCCTTGATGGATATCGGATGGGACTTAGCATTCCCCGCTGTGGGGAAGACCCAAACGTCGTTCAGTGTATCCTCGTACCGTCTAGTTTCACACTTGCCTGAAGCTTTGGGGGAAAGTGAGGTCGAAACATCAGGCCGCTTTTTCCGGAGGTTATCCACTTGGAGCGGGGCAGCACCGTTTCGGAGTGAGTCGTTGGGGGTAATGCAGGGGAAACGTTACTGTGCATCTAACCCGCGCTGTCCCGAATCCTGGAGTGCTTGATGGGACAGTGTTAGAGGAGTTTTACCCTGTATCTAACCAGTTTCTTTATTTCCCCCCCCCCCCTTCTCTTCGGGACTATGTAGAAGGAGCATCCCTCTCGCGTCTAATTGTGACAGGGTAGGGTCAAGGACAAAAAGCTGGGTAACCGGACCATTTTATTTTGGGTGTGCGCGATGGCGAAGAGGGTCTGGCCCATTCCGACGGGAAACAGCATCAACGCTAATAGGTAAAACCTCCGACATAAATAGTGGTAATTCAGATCGCAGCTAATATGTACAGTGACCGTAGGCTTTCAACTTTTCGTTCTGCAAGCCCAAAGTTATCACCCAAACCACTCCTTGTACGTTTGAACGACGCAATTTGCACTTAGCCCCTTTCTCCCCTTTTTGTTTTCCTTTTGGTAAATTCAACGTGACCCAAGACCAGATGGTGACTGAGGGCTTCTGCACCGCGCTGGGCGTCGCCCGTGGCACTGTGCCCTGCCGGGCTTTGTGGGATGGGGGGCGGGGGGTGGATTTTCACCCAAGCTCCTCTGCCTCGCCATGGCCCCCGTGGCCCATCGGTGAGCCCCGCCGATGTTGGTGCATTCCGCAGCCCCTGGTGGGTCCAAGACCCCAGGGGTTTTGTGTGGCAAAGCCATTACCTTTCCGTTCGATGGGTCGTACGCAGCACTTACACCCGATACAAACTGCAGACTTGCATTCCTATAGTGCCGTTGACAGCCTCAGGACTTCCCAAAAGCGCTTTTCAGCCGATCAGGTAACCCTCTGGAGTTTAAGTCACTGCCTTTGTGTGAGGCGGCCGGCAGCTTGTGCACAGAAAGCTTCCACACGGGCCGGGGCGATCAGCGGCCGATAACCAAGTCGCCCGGTCGGACGCTCAGGCTGGTCACCCCCTCAGAGCAACGGCCCCCGGGGGCGACACGGGCTCCCTCCCGGCGTCGCAGTGGCGGCTTCAGCCCGGATGACTGAGCGTGCGGCCCCGGAGGACGGTAGCCAAAGCTCGCAACCCCCGGACTCCCAAGCCAAGCGCAACGCCTGCCGAAAGCCGTGTTGCCAACGCAGCTCATGAAAGCCACGGTTTCGTCCCAGGACTGGAAGCGGCTGAAAGGTTTGCGTTGTCAAAATACGGGCGCCTCCTAGGAAGCGGCTTTCTGTTGTATTTTCTCTATCTCTCTCCCCACCCTCCCCCCGCCCCCAACAAGTCGATGTTTGTTAGTCTAAGGCATTCTGTAACAGCAATAATCAGCACCAAGGTGTGGATTAATACTGGCGGCGAGAAGTAATTACAGAGAGGAAGACACACACGGGGGTCGGGAGGCAGCATTTAAACCGTTGGTAGGCAGAGTGACGATTACTTACAGGCCCTTCGGCCCACAAAGTTGTGCTGGTTTTTGGCCAACCAAGATCAACCTAACCCTTCCTTCCTTCCCACATTCCCAACGACCGGTAAAATTCTCCAACTTCTGTAACTTTTCGCATCTCCTGAGTTCCCCTTACGCTCGCCCCATCGTCTTGCCCCAACCCCTCCCCAACCATCCTTCCCTGTCGTCCGGCCAATCCAGTGGCTTCCATTTGACCCAATTCCATGAATCACCTCCCTCTCCCGTCACGTTCGACCATTGTGGCCTTTCGTTGTTTCCAACTTCCCGCCTCGGTCACTATTCCCCCACACGATTCACAATATCTGGCTGTCCAATCAACCTTTGCTTCTTATCATTTCTGTACATCTGATGAAGATGTCCTGCTCTTCCTCGAAGATGGATTTAGAGTTGGTGAACTCCAGCCCTGCCTCCACTCAAGATGTTGACAATGGAGACCCTTACTAATGCCCATGGTATATCCAAATACGACTATCCCAAAGCTATCCTGGCTGGTGTCTTTTGATCTTCTCGGTGTGCCCGCTCTAATAACAATCTAACCCTTTCCTCTCGTGGCCCTTCATCTTTCTTTCATCCCTCATGTCTCTCACCACGGCCCATGCACTCACAACTTTCCGTAAAAAGGAAACTTACCTGTGACGTCCCCCCTCCTCCCGACTTTCTTCCATTCGCCTTGAAGCTATGCCCTCCTTGATGCTTTTTCCCTCTGCACGGAGTCCACAACACAAGCCAGCCCTGCTCAAAGCGGAACTGTTCACGGAGTTTGGCGGCCTGGCGGCTACCTCTATGGAGTGGAATAAAGAGTCGACGTTTTGGGGCCAAGTCCCTTCATCAGGAAGGGGGAGGAAGCCAGAATTAGAAGATGGTAGGAGGGGAGGGAGTTCAATCTAGAAGGTGACGATTAAAGCACAGTACAGACCCTTCAGCCCTCAATCTAGCCCGTCCTTCCCTCCCCTAACTTAGACTCCTTCCCCTTCCTTACCTTCTTATCCTGGTTTCTTAGCCCTTCCTTTCCAGTTCTGATGAAGGGTCTCGGCTGGAAACTTGGACTCTCTATTCCCCTCCATAGATGCTGCCCGGCCCGCTGAGCTCCTCCAGCATTTTGTGTGTGTGGCCCTGGATTTCCAGCATCAGTAGAATCTCTTCAGTGTTTAGGTGGTGGCTACCTTCTGGGCGTTATGGCAATATCAAATCCCTTAATTACATCAGCTGACCAAAGTTGTAAAAGCACATCTGGTTTACTAACACACTCCGTGCAGTCCTAAGCCAATTTAGCCTTGACCACATTGCAACTCTTCAACAGCTTCTCCAGGGCCGTTCCCCAATGGTCAATGAATGCAGGCTTATACAGGAATCGAAGAAAATCCCCCAATCCTTGTAGCAGAGAAGCAGAATTAAAGTACATTTATTATCAAAGAATGTATAGATTATGCAACCTTGAGATGAGACTCTTTACAGGCATTCACAAAACAAGGACCCCATTAAAAAGGCCGTCAAACGCCCAATGCGCAGGGGTAGAAACACAAAACAAATTGTGACAATGCAAGCAAACAGCTCTCTGAACCGAAGTCCATAGAGAATGTCCATCCGCAGACCCTTAGTCCCTCGCCTCCAGCCCCCAAACCCCGGCCTTTTCAATCTGGCCTACATCATCGTCCAAGCATCAGGCTCAGTCGCTCAATATAAATGGAGGAGAGATTTATAATCTCCTTTGACTATGATGCTTGAAGCCCACAAGAGCAGAATTAGGGCTTTCAGCCCATCGAGTCTGCTTTGCCATTCTATCATGGTTTAACTGTTACTCCCCTCCTTCCCCTCTACCCAATAACTTCCTTACCAGTCAAGAAGCGATCTTTTCTGCCTTAAAGACACCCAATCACTAGGCCTCCACAAGCCTCTCTGACATCAGATTCCATAGATTTGCCACCCTCTGGCTGAAGGAATGCATCCTCATCTGAGTTTCCTATTTTCTGAGGCTATGCTTCCCGATGCTAGACTTGCTCTCTACTGGAATCATCCTCTTCACATCCACTCTATCAGAATTGCAGTCAGGTTTAATATACCAGCATATGACGTGAAATATGTCGATTTGTGGCAATACATGATAAAACCTGTAAATTACAGTAAATATTTTATATATATATAAAAAGTTAAATTAAATAAGTGCAAAAGACTGAGGTAGTGTCCATAGGTTCAATATCCATTCAGATAGCAGAGGGGAAGAAGCTGTTCCTGAATCACTAAGTGTGCGCCTTCAGGCTCCTGTACCTCCTTCCTGATGGTAGCAATGAGAAGGAGGCATGACCTGGGTGATGGGGGTCCTTAATGATCACCTTTGAAGCATCGCTCCTTGAAGATGATTTGGATGCTGGGGAGGCTATTGCCCGTGATGTGGCTGACTGAGTTCACAAGATTCTGCAGCTTCTCTTGATCTTGTGCCGAAACAACCCCCCCCCCCAATACCAGACGGTGATGTAACCAGTTAGAATGCTCTCCACAGCTCAGCTGTAGAAATTTGAGAGTATCTTTGGTGACAAACTAAATCTTCTCAAACTCCTAATGAAGTACAGCTGCTGTCGTGCCTTCTTTGGACACGCATCGATATGTTGGGCCCAGGATAGATCCCCAGAGAGGTTGACACCGAGGAACTCGAAAATACTCACTCTCTCCATGCCTGATCTCTCTATGAGGATTGGTGTCTGTTCCCTCTTCTTATCCTTTCTGAAGCCCACAATCAATTCTTTGGTCTTACTGACATTTCAGTAATGATAAAAGTTTAATGGTGAATTTTTAAGTAAATCATAAATATTTAAGGAAAGTTGGTCGGTGTTCAGATGAAACACATTAGAATGATCTCTAACACAAGGAAGCGATTCTGTAGATGCTGGAAATCTTGAGAAACAGGAACAAAATACGGGAGTAACTCAGTAAGTCAGGCATCCTCAGTGGAGGGGAAGAATCAGTAGAAGTGTTGGGCCGAGTCCCAAGACGACAACGGTTTATTCGCCTTCATGCTACTTGACTTGCTGAGTTCCTCCAGTATTTTGGGTGCGAGTTAGAATCACCTCAACTTAAGTTGCATTACAAGATTTCTGCCAGCAGGGGGAAGCACTGCGTCCGTTTTCCACAGTTAGATTTTGACCGGGTTGGAGCTATGTCCAATTGCAATGAATATTACCAAATAAATTACGCCCCAAGTTAGATCATGGCACTCGTCAGGTGTCTGTGTGTCTCCTCCCACCCCCACCTTCCAGGAAAGGTGGTGATAAACTCCAGCCCTGAACCTCTGCAGTTTATGCAGGAAAAGTATCCCCTGTTTATTCATTTTCATAAATGCTGCTGAGCCCCTCCAGCAGAATTATTTAGCAACACAGTAGGCCCTTTGAGCAGGGCCACCCCGGCAAACCTAATTACCCCTGACAATCATGAGACAACTTACAATGACCAGTTAATCTACCCGGTACGTCTTTGGACTGTGGGAGGAAACTGGAGCACCCGGGGAAAACCTTTGTACAGAAAGTACAGAGACTTCGTACAGAACAGCACCGGAATTGTACTTCGAACTGAGAACAACCCGAGCTGTAAAAGCGTCATGCTAACCCTGGCAATATTCCGTCGATACAGCATCGACACAATCTCTTCTGTTCCCCAATACCGGTGGGTTATATCAGAACTTACACCCAATTAGAAGTGATCCCCAACTTCAAGACCAGGGGGTCCCAACCTTTTTTATGCCATGGGCCAATACCATTAAGCAAGGGGTCCATTGACCCCAGGTTGGGAACCCCTGATCTGGATTCAGGGTATGTGTGTGTTAGTTTTAGGTCAGCCCAGAGGTGAGTGTGACCCTCAGATCTGCTGCCCTTGACCTTGGTAGAGCTTGAAGTTTTACTGTTTCTAATGATGACCTCTCCTCCAACCTCCTCCCCCCAGTAGATTTTCATATAATCGCACTTACAAATGTATATTCTGTTATGAAAATGCTTTTCACCTTTGGAGTTCCTGGAGGTTGAGGATGCCTGAGAATTTTACATTCCCAAGGAGTTTGGAGTAAGAGACAGGAGGGATTCATAAGACTTAGGATCAGAACCAGGGAATTCGGCCCATCGAGTCTGCTCACGATTCTATCATGGCTGATTTATTTTCTCCCTGGACCCCATTCTCCTGCCTTCTCACAACCTTTGACACCCTGGCTAATCAAGAATCTAACAACCTCCGCTTTAAATACATCCAATGACTTGGCCTCGACAGCCGTCTGTAGCAGAAATCCACCACCTCCTTGCTAAAGAAATTCATCCCTCTATTCTGAGGCTGTTCCACTTGGTCCTAGACTCTCCCAGGATCAGATAGATACACCCCCTTTCCTGTTCATTTCTGCCCATCCCAACCTCCTGGAGTTCTGCTTTAGTATTTTGAAAAGAAACCTACAACTAGTTGATGACTGTGAAAGAGACTATTCAGCCCACTGATTTGATGCTAGCTCTTAGCAGAGCAATCCCACTCCCCCTGCAGGAATTTGTCCAGGGAGGAACAGAGGGGGTGTACATGGAGAGGAATGTGTGCTGGGGAGAGGCAGAGAGGATTTCCGGGTTTACAAGAATTCCTTCCAAAATGCAACTCGGGAACGAAGGGATATGGGGAGAAGGCAGGAAAAGGGTGCTGATTGTGGATGATCAGCCATGATCACAGTGAACGGTGGTGCTGGCTCGAAGGGCTGAATGGCCTACTCCTGCACCTATTGTCTATTGACTTAGCAGCTCCGGCTGCTTCAACAAACGTAGAACAGGCCCCTTCAGCCCACGATGTTAACCCATTCCAAGATCAACTTAACCCTTTCCTCCCACATAGCCCTCCGATTTACTTTCATCCATGTGTCCCCTATGCCTCCTAAATCTCCCGAGTGTGCCTGCCTCCAGCAGCAACCCCGGCAGGGTGTTCCAGGTCTGTTTAAAAAAAAATCTGCCTCTGACATCTATTTCTTCCTCCAGTCGACTTAAAATTATGCCCTGTCGTTTTAGCCATCTCAGAACGCCTGGTCTAAAGGGTGCACCATGGCCCTAACACAAGTCATGAACTTGAATGACTTAAAACACTGGGAAATTGTCGAGAATCTGTTGTTTATTATAACTGACATATCACAGAGATAATGAACAGGGGGCATTTAACCTTAACCTGCCTTTGGGATGTGGGAGGAACCCCACACGGTCACAGGAGAGCACGCAGACAGCACTGCGGATCAGGATCAAACCTGGTCTCGGCCCTACCGCCCGCAGCACGGCATTTTTTTTTGGTGTTCTACGAGCCCCGAAGTTTAACCACCGAGGGAATGCTTGGGCCAAAAGCGCGAATGACAACTGCTGCCCGAGGTAAGCAGCGCCTCGGACACAAAGGGAGAAGTGGGCGACTTTGAACGGATCTGTGGGGCCTTATCCACCCAGTGGGAAGCAAGAAGCCTCCATACGCACAAAAGTTCGACAAACCAATGTGGGGGTTATAAATATTAATATAGTTACCTAGACCTCACTGCCTTGACGTGCAGGGGCTGGAGAATGAGAGCAATTAATATTCACTCCCTGTCCCAGTGAAAGTGACATTCCCTTGATCGGTGGCTCCGGATCGGGCTACTCGATGACCGCACAGAGTATGACAGTAGTCCCTTCGGCCCATTTATTGTCTGTGTTCTGTCAGGGGCCCAGTAACGAGGTTGTGGCCGCACGAACGGGGGCTCCCAACACCCCCAGTCCCGATTTCTCTCCGTTCGCCGCCAGGGTGAGCTGCCTTCCCTTCGGGTACTCCCCCGCAAACCCACTCAGACCTGAATGGTCACTGTCGGTGTGGGTGGGAGGGTGGGGAGGGAGGAGGGCGGAGCGGTAAAGGGGGGTAGCCCACCCCACTACAACCAGGAACGTCCACTCGCACATTTCAGCCCGTAAGCAAGCGGCAGACACGTTTCTCAAACCTCGTCCGTGAAATCTGAGAACAAATGGTTAAAAAAGGGTGAGTTACCCCGCCACAGGCCCCCACCTTGTGTAATAAGATAGTGAGGCGGGTGGTGGGGTCCGGTGTACATATTGACATACTTGTCAATTGCTTATTGAGGGAGGACTGTGTCCGACCGCCCGCACAAATCCTTGAGGTCGGGCGATACAAGGAAGGAAGAGGTATCCAGACAATGTTACAAGGGACCGAGCTGTCTGTTTAATCCACACCGGCTGGCTTATTGTTGCTTTTCACTGTATTTTGTTTGTAAAACGTAAGCTGTTGCTAAAAGCACTTGTCGAAGGTGCGGTTTCCAATGCATTCCATTGCCTCTCACCTCTGTGTAAGCTGTATAAATGTTAAACATTTGATGTTGCCAATCCGACCTGTGAGGACAAATTGGCTTTAAACTGAGAAGATTAAAAAAAAGGACAAAAAAAAAGCTTGATCTGATCAAGGTTCAAAAAACAAAAAAATACAAACTAACAACAACACTCTCCCGTGTCTGCGAGCCGTCTTTTGGTGTCTTGTTCGTTGTGTGGCTCCTGGTGTCCTCGTCCGCCCTCTGTTCACGGCGTGAAAACTGCAAGTTGTGTCGGCGGCGGGCGTGGAAAAGCCCGGGGCTCCCGCAGGGCCTGGCGCCTCCTCGGGACGGCAGGAGGTGTTTCGGGGGCATCTTGAGGCGGGGGGCACGGCGAGTTCACAGGCCCCCCTCCGGCTGCCGTTCGGTGCACCGATCCGCCCGCTTCCCCCCACACCGGGGCATCTGAAGGCACGGTCACCGACACTGAATTATCGGAAACTGGGCGGCGCGCAACAGGAGGACAGAGAGCATTAGGGGGGGCTATAGGAGCAGAGAAAGTACACCCGTGTCTGGGGGCGGGGGAGTTATATGGCATGCAAATATTTTTAAAAAGGGCAAAAATATGTCAAACATAAAGCCCTGCCCAGGCATTGGCAATGAGGAAATGCATGCAGCGCACTGTCACGGTGCCCACGGTGACTGCAGTCTAACGGCACACCTATCATCCGGAGTCGCTCTAGATTCATCGGCAAGACAAAACAATCCTACCGTCCCCTGTTTCACTCTGAAACACAGGACACAGGGCCAGGCCATTCGGCCCACAATGAACCGGCTAAAAAGCAAGTGTAAAACACACAAAAACTAATCCCTCCTACCTGCACCGTGTCCCTATCCCTCCATCTTCTTCACATCCCCTTTGAACCTACCCCCTCTCACCTTCAATGAATGCCCTCTGGTATTAGACATTTCAACCCTGGGAGACAGATACTGTCCGTCCACTCTATCTCTGCCTTTCATAATCTTATAAACTTCTATCAGATTTCCCCTCAGCCTCTGGCGCTCCAGAGAAAACAACCCAAGTTTATCCAGCCTCTCGTGATAGCACACGCCCTCTAAACCAGACCCTGGTAAACCTCTTCTGCACCCTCTCCAAAGCCTCAACATCCTTCCTATGGTGGGGTAACTGGAACTGTATGCAATTCTCCAGATGTGTCCTAACCAGAGTTTTATGAAGTTGCAACATAACTTCTTCACTTTTGAACTCAGTGCCTCGACTAATAAGAGCAAGCATTCCATAAGCCTTCTTAACCGATATCAACCTTCAAGCAGCCTTGGATCCCAAGGTCTCTCTGCTCAGCAACGCTGTGGCATGGGGAAACAGGATGTTACCAGGGCATCTTGGTTGGCTTTGCCAAGTTGGGCCAGAAGACCTGTTTTTGTGCTCATTTTTTTCTAGGCATCCGTTAGTCTCGTGAGACCACGGATTTGAGTCTTGGAAGGTTTCCAGGGCGCAGGCCTGGGCAAGATTGTATGGAAGACTGGCAGTTGCCCATGCTGCAAGTCTCCCCTCTCCACGACACCGATGTTGTCCAAGAGAAGGGCATTAGGACCCATACAGCTTGGCACCGGTGTCGTCGCAGAGCAATGTGTGGTTAAGTGCCTTGCTCAAGGACACAAACACGTTGCCTCAGCTGAGGCTCGAACTAGCGACCTTCAGATCACTAGACCGATGCCTTAACCACTCGGTGCTCAGTATCCTGCTATTCTCCTATACACCAACCTTAATGGCCCAGTCCCATCACAAGGCTCAGTCTAACAAATGATATTTCAGTGACAATTTTATGACAGTGCTGCACAGCGGACACAATGCAACTCCAATGCAGAGAACTGCCTCGAGGCACAATCTGACATTGTCGGAGATTGGAGAAGCCCCACATCTTGGCAGAGGCACAATTTAAGGATCATTATTGGCATTTAGTGTGTAGTAGACCCTCTGAGCTGCGCTGCCACCAATTCCCCCCCCCCACCCGACTTAATCCCAGCCTAATCACGGGACAATGACCAACTAACCAGTAGGACTTCGGAATGCGGGAGGAAACCGGAGCACCCGGAGGAAACCCATGCAGTCATGGGGAGATCATAGACAGAAAATGAACCCAGGTCGCTGGTACTGTAAAGCGTTGTGCTAACCACAACGCTACCGTGCCATCCCAATAGTCAAAGAGCTTCAAAGAAAGAACATCTATCGCTCTAGATCAGAGGTTCCCAACCATTTTTATGCCGTGGACCAGCGAAGGGTCCGTGGACACCAACAGATGAAGGTCCTCGAGCTGAAGCGTTGGCTGTCCACTTCCCTCTGCAGATGCTGCCTGACCCACTGAGTTTCTCCAGCGTTTTTTTTCCAAGTCAGAATTTAAACTGTTGGCATCTGGAGGCAGTCCCCAACACTGAAGGAATAGAAACCGGACAGAGAATTCAAGGGGCTACAGGAACAGAGAAGGATGCAAATATTAAAAATAAAGGCAAACAACTTTTTAAAAAGACACATAAACGGGTACGTGGATAGGAAAGGTTTGGAGCAGGGGTTCCTAGACCTTTTTTATGCCATGGACCCCTACCATTAACCAAGAGGGTCCATGGACCCCAGGTTGAGATGTGGAACAAACGTGGGCAAGTGGGACTGGCTTGGATGGGCATCTTGGCACGAATCAGTTGAACCAAAGAACCTGTTATGTACTCCTGTTGTTGTTCCTTCATGCCTTGTGTCGCATCGGGTGGCATTTTTGCTGTTTCTGTAGCATTTGTCTGTTTTTATTTTACAAGGCCGAGTTGCTAGCTCGACGATCGACCCGACACGGAAGGAAAGCATGCAAGCAGCCAGCCAGATTCGAACTCGGGACCGTTCACCTCGAAATCCAGTCCTGATGCCACTACACGACTGGCCGGCAACTCTGAGTTTATAATATATAGGCATGTTAGTCTTGTGAGACCATGGATCTGCGCCTGGAAAGTCTTCACTCTCCAGGGCGCAGGCCTGGGCAAGGTTGTATGGAAGACCGGCAGTTAACTATGCTGCAAGTCTCCCCTCTCCACGACACCGATGTTGTCCAAGGGAAGGGCATTAGGACCCATACAGCTTGGCACCAGTGTCGTCGCAGAGCAATGTGTGATTAAGTGCCTTGCTCAAGGACACAACACGTTGCCTTGGCTGGGGCTCAAACTCACGACCTTCAGGTCGCTAGTCCAGTGCCTTAACCACTTGGCCACGTGCACACACAAACTCTGAGTTGAGTTGCTCCAAATTCTATTCTATGTTTACTTGTTTGTCACGTGATGGGGGCTCAGTTGGTGATGAGCGTTCCCATTTTAAAACTCTCCCAACTTACACTAATGAACTGGGGGTGGCAGGGTAGCGTAGTGGTGAGTGCGTTTTACAGTACCAGCGACCCAAGTTCAATTCCCGCCACTGCCTGTAAGGACTCTGCACGTCCTCCCTGTGACCGCGTTTGTTTCCTCCGGGTGCTCCGGTTTCCTCCCACGGTCCAAAGACGTTCCAGTGGGAGGTTAATTGGTCACTGTAAATTGTTCCGTGATTAGGCTCAGATTAAATCCAGGGGTTGCTGGGTAGCACAGCTCGAAGGGCCACTCCACGCAGTATCGCAATAGCCAAATAAATAAATAAATCTCTAGTCCTTGATTCCGTAACCCTGGGAAAAAGACTTGCGCACTTACCAAGTCTATGCCCCTCCTGATTTTATACACTTCTCATTCTCCTACACTCCAATTAAGTCCCAAATTGAACTTACTTTCTGCTTCCCGCATTCCCATTAATTTCCCCCACATTAAGCTGCACACTCAGGGCAATTCAGAACGTCCAGTCTGCAGGTCTATGTGGGAGCGCCCCGGGAAAGCCATATGGTCACAGGGAGGACATGCAAACTGCAGACAGGCAGCATCGAACACAGGCCCCTGGCGCAGTAAGGTTGTGGCTCTTCCTGCTGTGTCACTGTTGACCCTGTCTCGACTGAAGCTCACTCTACACACTCAGTGGCACCCGAACACCTTGTCGTCAACGCAAATACCTTATCAGCCAATCACGTGGCAGCATCTCAATGCATAAAAGCATGCAGACATGGTCAAGAGGTTCAGTTGTTGATCAGATCCAACATCAGAATGGGGAAGAAATGTGATCCAACTTTGACCGTGGAATGATTGTTGGTGTCAGATTCAGTGGTTTAAGTATCTCAGAAATCGCTGATCTCCTGGGATTTTCATGCACAACAGTCTCTAGGGCAGGGGTTCCCAAACCCCTCGGTTAATGGTAGGGGTCCATGGCATAAAACAGGTGGGGAAACCCTGCTCTAGAGTTTACTGAGTATGGTGGGGGGAAAAAAAATCAGTGTGCAGCAGTTCTGTGGGTGAAAACACCCTGTTAATGAGAGAGGTCAGAGGAGACTGGTTCAAACTGGCAGTAACTCAAATAACCACATGTTACAAAGGTGGTGTGCAGAAGAGCTTCTGTGAATGCACAAGACGTCAAACCTTGAAGTGGACAGGCCATGGTAGCAGAAGACCACACCGGGTTCCTCTTCTGTTTCTAATGAAGTGGCCACTGAGAGCATATTTATTTATTTATTGAGGTACAGTGTGGAGTAGGTCCTTCTGCCCTTCCAGCGCACTGCCCAGTAATCCCCCTGATTTAGTATCAGCCGAAACATGGGACAAATTACTATGACCAGTTAACCAGAGCACCAGGAGGAAACCCACGGGGTCAAGGACTGACCACATTCTGGGTGGTAAAAGTTACCCCCCACCCCACCCCAAGGTTCCTATTAAATCACCCTCCTCTCACCTCCTTCACAGCAGCATCCGAACAGGTGGGCTTACTGACAACCAGGGTAAACCATCAATAAATGCTAATCGATCACATTCCACCCTTGCCATTCTCACACAGAAATCAGGCACACTTTTAAAGTTTTAATATCACTTTTTATTTCATTCAACTTTTTTTTTAAAACAGAAAAATGCAAGCCGCCCGAAGTGCTTGGGGTTGAGAGCTCAGTGTTGGGAATGAGCAGCGAGGGTTTCTACGGCATCGGGGAGGGGCTGCTTCTCATTTCCGCACGGCACCCCTATCCACAGCCAGAGCCCAGGAGGAGAGGACAAACGCAGCATTGAAAGATGTGTCAAAAGCACACCATTCAGCCCCTTGCTGATTATTCCTATCCTCCCCATATCCTCTCCGCTCCCGAGGGTGCTAAAGCAATGCCCTTTCGATTATTGCCCCCAAATGCAGACAGGAACAAGGACAATATGCACAGCATGCTGGAGGAGCTCAGCAGGTCAGGCAGCATCTATGGATGGGACTAATCAGTCGACGTTTCGGACCGACCCCCTTCACCCAGTCCTGATGGAAGGTCTTGTCCGGAAACGTCAGCCGATTATAGCATCCATAGATGCTGCCTGACCTGCTGAGCTACTCCAGGACATTGCGTGCATCGCTCCAGATTTCCAGCATCCGCAGTACCTCTTGCGCCTCGGAACAAGGGGAAGCTGTTCGGCAGTGGGAGGCGCCGAGCTGCAGCCAAATGCGAATCACTCACAACGCACACATTGCACCTGGGGGCGGTGCGCTGACTGGACAGGGATCGGGAGAAGGGAGCCCCTGCCTGGGAGTTTATTAACCCAGGACTGCAGGGGCCCCTTCTAGCTGCACGAGGCAAGACAGGATAGCGCAACGCAGACGAGTGACTTTGTTACAGGCACACATCGGTGGGTGAAGCTGCCGACCGCTTCCAGCAACTAAACTACTTGCAGGCAGGGAACAGAAAATGAAGGGCAGCCACAGGCTCTTAAAATCAATAATTTTCCTTTCTAAGCCCCACTCCCCCCCCCCCGATTAAATAGAGAGATTTTGCATTTCTATAGCCTCCTTTCAGCTCTTTATGGATAGTGAGGCACTTCCGGCGCCCCGTCAGCCGCGGCACCGTGCGTTACGTACAGGTTTCGACAGGTCCAAATTCCCGCTTCCACCGTCCACTCCACTCCTCTCCTCTCCACCCCCCGCTACTTGTCCGATTTGCTGCTGTCCTCTTTCGGCTGGCAGTCCTCGCACTCCTCGTCGTAGACGAACTCCACCTCGAGCCGGCCGATGTAGAGGGAGAGGGCGCAGACCCAGAAGAGCGCCACGGTGCCCACCACCAACCCGCTCAGCACGGCCGTGGGCACCGTCAGCATCATCATCCGCCTGAGCAGGAGGAGGTTGGTGATGTAGGACCCGCTCCCGTAGGAGATGCACACTCCGCCGAGGATGAAGAATCCTGGAGGGGCAGAGGACCAGCGGATAACATTAAACAGGCTCACGCCAAACATGCAGCTGCAACAAAGCCGTACCCGCCACAATCATCCGTGCACAGACATTCAGAAGCTCTGCAAGCTCTGACAGACTTATTAAGGCCCCAAGTAACAGTTCAGTTTGAAAACCTCTCAGTTACTGTGCACATCTCAAAGTCAAAGTAAGTTTTATTATCGAAGTTCACAGACGTCACCACATCCAACCCCGTGATTCATTTCCCTGTGGGCCTGCTCAGCAAACCTACAGAATAGTAACTATAACAGGATCAATGAAAGATCAACCAGAGTGCAGAAGACAACAAACTGTGCAAATGCAAATGTAAATAAATAGCAATAAATAACAAGAACATGAGATAAAGAGTCCTTAAAGTGAGATCATTGGTTGTGGGAACATCTCAATGGAGGGGCAAGTGAGTGTACATAGGACATAGAAATCTACAGCACATTACAGGTTGTGCTGACCATGTGCCTAGAGTTTCCCTACCGCAGAGCCCTCTATTTTTCTAAGCTCCATCTACCTATCTAAGAGGCTCGTAAAAGACCCTATCGTATCCACTTCCACCACCACCGCCAGCAGTGCATTCCACGCACCCACCCCTCTCTGTGTGAAAAACTTACCCCTGACATCCTCTCAGTACCCATTTCGGAGCACCTTAAAACTGTGCCCTCTTGTGTTAGCCATTTCAGCCCTGGGGAAAAGCCTCTGACTATCCACACAATCAATGCCTCTCATCATCTTATACACCTCTATCAGGTCACCTCTCATCCTCCGACGCTCCAAGGAAAAAAGGCCGAGTTCACTCAACTTATTCTCACAAAGCACGCTCTCCAATCCAGGCAAGATCCTTTTAAGAGTGTAGTTATCCCCTTTTGCTCAAGAGCCTGATGGCTGAGGGTTAGTAACTGTTCTTGAACCTGTTGGACAAGCCCTGAGATACCTGTACCATCCACCTGACGGCAGCAGCCAGAAGAGAGCAATGTCTGGGTGGTGGGGATCTTTAAAGATGGATGCTGCTTTCCGATGACCGCACTTCATGCTCAGTGGTTGGGAAGGCTTCACTGAGCCTGAAGTGGTCACTGGGCCGAATCCACTACCTTGTGTATAGCAACCTTGACAATCTCAGGATCTTCCCTCAAGTGAACTGCCAGATCACTGCTTACGTACAGAATGCAAAAGCCAAATTTACAAAGAAAGTTCCCGATAACAGCAAAACTTCTAGCAGTGGCCCATCAATCTGCCGAAAGAAGTTAGATACAGAGTGAAGCTCCCTCTACACCGTCCCATCACACACTCCCAGGACAGGGACAACACGGGTTAGATACAGAGTGAAGCTCCCTCTACACTGTCCCATCACACACTCCCAGGACAGGGAAAGCACGGGTTAGATACAGAGTGAAGCTCCCTCTACACCGTCCCATCACACACTCCCAGGACAGGGACAGCACGGGTTAGATACAGAGTGAAGCTCCCTCTACACCGTCCCATCACACACTCCCAGGACAGGGACAGCACGGGTTAGATACAGAGTGAATCTCCCTCTACACTGTCCCATCACACACTCCCAGGACAGGGACAGCACGGGTTAGATACAGAGTGAAGCTCCCTCTACACCATCCCATCACACACTCCCAGGACAAGGACAGCACGGGTTAGATACAGAGTGAAGCTCCCTCTACACCGTCCCATCACACACTCCCAGGACAGGGACAGCACGGGTTAGATACAGAGTGAATCTCCCTCTACACCGTCCCATCACACACTCCCAGGACAGGGACAGCACGGGTTAGATGCAGAGTGAAGCTCCCTCTACACTGTCCCATCACACACTCCCAGGACAGGGACAGCACGGGTTAGATACAGAGTGAAGCTCCCTCTACACCATCCCATCACACACTCCCAGGGCAAGGACAGCACGGGTTAGGTACAGAGTGAAGCTCCCTCTACACCGTCCCATCACACACTCCCAGGACAGGAATGGCATGAGCAATCACATAAAAAGCAAGCTTGACTTGCCACAAGGGATCCTCTACACTATCCTATAAACCACACCCAGGCCAGAGACAGCATCCCCCTCTACTCTGTGCTATCAAACAGTCCCAGGGCAGGCAGTGCACACTTCAGATTCAGCACAAAGCTCCTCCTAACACTGAAGGTTACAGCATGACAAAGTAACAAGTTCCTTTGATTTCCCTGGAATGCAGAAGACTGGGCAGAGATCTGATAGAGGTTACAAAATTATGAGGGGTATAGATAGGGTAAACACAAGCAGGGTTTTTCCACTGAGGTTAGGTGGGACTACAGCTAGAAGTTATGGGTTAAGGGTGAAAGGTGAAAAGTTTAAGGGGAATGTGAGGGGAAACCTCTTCACTCAGAATATGGAGAGAGTGGGGAACGAGCTGCCAGCACAAGTGGTGCACGCGAGCTCAATTTCAACGTTTAAGAGAAGTTTGCATAGATACATGGAAGTTAGGGGTATGGAGGGTGATGGTCCCAGTGTAGATCAATGGGAGTAGGCAGCTTAAATGGTTTGGCACAGACTAGATGGGTGAAAGGCCTGTTTCTGTGCTATACTTTTCTACAACTCAATAACATGGCTCGGAATTATTTGATTCTACCTCTGGATCCTTTGTAGTTTTCCCAGGAGGAACACTTTGTGCAAGTCACCTATGTCATTCACAGCCTCAAATGCTGGACACAATTCACATTATCTCACAGGCCCTTATTATCTTCCCAGTCTACACACACGACCCAACTTGTTGACAGGACACACCCAGTTCACCACTATCCTTCAGGAAGACAGATCAGCTGCCCCAGACCAGGTGGCTCTTGTAAGATAAAGGGACAGAATTACGCTATTCAGCCCATCAAGTCTGTTCTTTGTTCAACCTCATTCTCCTACAACCCTCTGCCCATCAAGAACCTATCAATTTCTGCCTTCAATACACCCAGTGACGGCCTCTATGGCAACGAATTCCACAGATTCTCCGTCATCTCCGTGAAGAAATTCCTCATCTCAGTTTTAAAGGGGCATCTCTTTATTCTGAGGCTGTTCCCTCAGATCTTACTCTCGTACTAATGGAAAATCCTCTCCTTGTCCATGCAGTACAGGCCTTGTCCTCTAGAACGGCTCTGAATGGAGCTATGAGGGAGGATGAAAATGTACCTTGCCCACCACCACGAGCTACCTATAACTCGACAGCACAGAGCAGAACAACCCACAGACAGGGCTGGGAGGCAGTTCCAGACCCCTGCCCATCCTCGATTTCCACTGCCAGGCCCAGGTACTCTTCAATAATCTTCACTTCCTTTAAGATGCTCCTTAAACCTCTTACTTTTTGCCTCCCTCCCCTGACCTAACCCAGCACAGCACCATCCCTGTACAGGTCCTCCTGAGCTTACGAGCACCCAACTTAAAATTCTGCCTGTGCGTGTGAGGGGCATTTGGGAGACTGGCAGAATGCGTCTGCGGACCTGCTGCGTAGCTGCAGGAGCGAACGCGGCTCGTGGCTGCATTTCCGACTTGTGAACTGTTCAGGTTTGCAAACAGTCCTCAGGGACAGAACCTGCGGGCCATTATAATGTAAAGCACGTCAGATACGTGCAATAAGATTTAATCCTTATCTGTAGAGAGAGGGAAGAGGAGTAAAGAGGCTCTGTTGTTAGATGAGAAAATTGATGGCCAGTTGGTGGGAGTTCAATCCAAGAGATTGTATGGCTGCAGTATCATGTATGAACACAAGGGGGAGCTGGTTTCTTTGACTCACCGTAAGCTGCCTCCCTCGCCACGTCACTCTGCATGTAAGCCATAACTCCAACTCCAGTGGCCAGCAGTCCATTCCGAAACCAGGAGAGAAAACCTGTGGGAGACATGTGCGACGTCACATTGTGAAACCTCAGGCCCACCTATCGGCTGTAAACCCAGTGAATTCCTCAGCTTTGGCATCACAACTGAGGGGGTGAGACTACTCGACGGGCCAAATGGTCTACTGGCTCCTATGTCCCATGGTGTAAAGGCAACCCCTTACTCGGCCTGAGGAGTCTACAACCCGATGTATGAACACTAATAAAATGCTACCTCTTTCCTCCTTTCTCTCCTCCTGATCTCCCTACATCTTCCAACACTCACCCCAGACTGTCCCCTGTTCCTTTAATATCCTCCCCCCACTCCATCTGCCCATCACTCACATACCCCCTCCCAGCATTGTTCGCATCTGCCCCCCACCCTCCTCCTCACCACGCTCTGCACACCTCTCCTATCAGCTTTTACCACCTGCAGCCCTTCATTGCCGCCGTTCACCTCTGAGCTTTTGTCACTATTCCCACCCCTCCCTCCCCGCCTGGATCACAGAGCACAGAACGATACAGCACAGGCCCTTCAGCCCACAATGCTGTTCTGACCCTTTAATCTACTCTAAGATCAACCTAAACCCTGCCTCCCACACAGCTCTCCATTTTTCTTTCATCCATCTAAGTCTCTTAAATGTACCTAATGCATCTGCGTCTATACCGCTCCTGGCAAAGCGATCCACTCCCTGTGTAAAAGGAAGTGTCTCTGGTACAAGGGGGAGATGGTTTCTTTGACTCCGCTTACACATTCCTTTAAAGCACCTTAAAATGATGCCCTCTTGTATTAGCGTCCAGCAGAATTTCAGGATTAAATTCAGCAGTGCAACCAGAGTTAAAGAGGGCAGCACCATCAAAGTAAAAGCTGGCAGGGTTAGATTTCAAAATAAGAGCCTGACGCTCCTCGCCTGGCATCTGTAAGGATGTCGCAAGCAATTAATGGAACAGGTTTCAAAGTTCAAAATGTATTTGTTATCAAAGTACATATATGTCACCATGTACAACCCGGGTATTTATTTTCTTGCAGGCATACTCAATAAATCCAATAACCATAATCGAATCAATAAAAGACCGCACCAATAGGGTGGACTACCAGTGTATAAAAGACAATAAACTGTGTAAATACAAATAGAAAATAACAAACAAATATATATATATATATATATACACACACACACACACACACATATACAGAGAAGATGAGATAAAGAGTCCTTGAAAGTGAGTCCATAGGTTGTGGGAACATTTCAGTGCTGGGGCAAGTGAAGATGAGTGAAGGGGTAACGTCTGTTCCTGAACACTATGCCTCGTCATCTTGTACAACCTTTATCAAGTCACCTCTCATCCCTTCGGTCCAAAGAGAAAAGCTCTAGCTCACTTAAACTTTCCCCATAAGGCAGGCAGCATCCCGGTACATCTCTTCTGCCCCCTAAGAGCTGGCAGATGATCCAATTATCGTCTGCCAGTTTTTCCTTCACTATCTCCCCTCCTCACCTTTCAGTACAGAAGAAGGGTGTCAAACCAAGACGTTGACTATCCATTTCCCTCCACAGATGCTGCCTGACCCACCGAGGTCCTCCAGAATCTTGACTATGGCCTAATGACAAACAAGCCTTCATCTGGCACCCAAACCTCTGCCGGAAGCCACTCCGACCATAATCCCACTGGTTTATCTGTTGCCTGAGAGGAATTGGACCTCTCTCTACCCCTCCAATTCCCCAAACTACATCCAGCTGCTGCAGCACAGGAGGAGGCCATTCAGCCCATCAGTCTGTGCCAGCTTCAAGTAGAGTCCCTACCGCTCTACAAGTTATTCTCGTTCAACTGCCTATTCAGGGCCCTGACTGATCCTGTACTGCAGCATCACAGCCAAGTTAAGGCTGAAGACACTCTTGAGGAACAGCACCTCTTCTTCCCCCTTGGGAGTTTACAACCCAATAGCATAAACACTGAATTCTCCAAGTCCTGATCTTGTAAAAACCTACACTGTGTAAAAAGGTTCCTTCATAAGTGCCGCCCCCCTCAACCCATATCACTTGCCCAAAATATCCGAAGGCAACAGCTTCCCTCTGTTCACCCTCTCTAACGCAACACGATCCAACCTACCTCTGCCAATAACAATCAGCCAGGCTCGAGGGGCTGAATGGCTGAATTCTGCTGAAGAAGCCCCCTTTCAACCTTCTCTACTCCCTGGAAAACAATCCTGGGTCTAACTGCAGAAATATCCCTCCATCAAATCCTCCTTCCTGGGACATTTCCAGATCAGGAATGTTGGAACACGTACCTTGATAGCTTTGGCAACCTGACAACAGCCAGCTGAAAATGAACAAGCTGACAATAACATTAAGGTGCAACATCTCATATTCCATCTGGGTATTCTCCAACCTAATGGCACAAATATCAATTTCTCCTTCCATAAACCAATTCCCCCCCTTCCTTTATTTCCCACTCTTTTACTTCTTCTCACCCATCTAACACCTCCCCCTGGGTCCCCTCCTCCTTCCCTTGCTCCTCTCCTATCAGATTCTTTCTTCTCCAGCCCTTGACCTTTCCCACCCATTAGGCTTCATCTATCACCTTCCAGCCAGCCCCCTTCCCCTCTTCTCTTTTTATTCTGCCGTCTTCCCCCTTCCTTCCCAGTCCTGATGAAGGTATCGGCCCAAAACGTCGACTGTTTCATTTCCATAGATGCTGCCTGAACTATTGAGATCCCCCAGCATTTTGTGTGTGTTGCTTTGGATTTCCAGCATCTGTAGAATCCTTCATGTTTATACAGTAGATTATTAATGAAGCACAAGAAAAACCCCACGAAATGCTTTTAATGATTTATACATTAGAAACATTCATACCTGCTTCATGAGCCTTCCTGAGCATCTGTGAAGAGAAAGATGACAGGTAAAGAAATGACACAAACACCGCCACACAGCATCAATTGTACAGCCAACACTATAAAAGCCATTCTTTGTTGCAATGCCTTAGCAGGCCACTTGATGGGAGGTTCGATATCTTGCCCTGGTGAGGCACCAGTGGTTTTTAAACCTGGGCAGTATCTTCTCCAGGAGCTCAGAATCTTCGCTGAACTTCTCCGAGCTTTGGAACCATTAAATGGTGTGAGCCCATGAGACGCAAAGAGAAAATGCACGAAACACTCGGCAGACCAGCCAGCGTCTGAGGACAGAGATGTACAGTTCACGTTTCTAATCAATCTACTTCATTAGAAGCGAGAACACAGTTATGATTTCCACATCTAAAGGGGAAGATGTGCGACACAATCGCATAGCGGATAATGTAAACGCCATTAAAGTGCCAGCGACCCAGGGTCAATTCCCGCTGCTGTCTGTAATGAGTTTGTACATTCTCCCCGTGACTGTGTGGGTTTCCTCCGGGTGCTCTGGTTTCCTCCCACAGTCCAGGTTAGTAGGTTAATTGGTCACATGGGTGTAATTGGGTTGTAAGGGCCAGTTAGCGTGCTGTCTCTAAAACAAAGGACAAAGAAAACATAGGGAATGCTTCTCATCAGTTAAGGACCTAGATTGTTCAGGTGATACCATGAGTCCAAGAAGCAGAATTAAGCAATTCAGCCCATCGAATCTGCTCCACTGTTCCATCATGGCTGACTTATATCCCTCATAACCCCATTCTCCTGCCTTCTCCCCATAACCTTTGACACCCTGATTAATCAAGAACCTGTTGATCTCTCCTTAAAATATACCCAATGCTTTGGCAATGAATTCCATAGATTCACCACTCTCTGGCTAAAGACATTTTTCCTCATCTCCATTCAAAATGGACATTCCTCTATTCTGAGGCTGTACCCTTTGGCCCTAGAGTCACCCACTATGGGAAACATCCTCTCCACATCCACTCAATCCAGACCTTTCAACATTCAACGGATTTCAATGAGACCTCTCCCCCACCAATTCCTCTGAATTCCAGTGAGTACATCAAACACTCCTCATATGTTAACCCTTTCATTGCTGGGATCATTCTCCTGCACTTCCTCTGGATCCTCCCCAGTGCCAGCACATCCTTTGGATAACAAGCCCAAAGCAGCACCCAATACTCCAAATGCAGTCTGACCAATGCCTTATAAAGCCTCAGCATTACACCCTTGCCCTTATATTCTAGTCCTTTTGAAATTAATGCTAACATTGCATTTGCTTTCATTACCACCAACTCAACCTGCAAATCAACCTTTAGGGAATCCTGCACAAGGACTCCCGTGTCCTTTTCCACCTCCGATTTTTGAATTTTCTTCCCATTTACAAAACAGCCCGTGCCTTTATTCCTTCTACCAAAGTGCATGACCATACACTTCACTACGCTATATCCCATCTGACACTGCTTTGCCCATTCCGCCAACCTGACCAAGTCCTTCTGCAGATACCTTGCTTCCTCAGCACTACCTGCCCCTCCACCAATCTTCATATCGTCTGCAAACTTGGTCACAAAGCCATCAACTCCTCCATCCATATAAGCAGAAGTGATACCAACACAGACCCCTACGGAACACCACTAGTCACTGGCAGCCAACCAGAAAAGGACTCCTTTATTCCAACTCGTCGCCTCCTGCCAATCAGCCATTACCTTATCCATGCTCCTGTAATACCACGAGCTCTTAACTTGTCAAAGGCCTTCTGAAAATCCAAGCACAGAACATCAACCAATTCTTCTTTGTCTAACAACAGGAATTCTGCAGATGCTGGAAATTCAAGCAACATACATCAAAGTTGCTGGTGAACACAGTAGGTCAAGCAGCATCTATAGGATGAGGCGCAGTCGACGTTTCAGGCCGAGACCCTTCGTCAGGACTAACTGAAGGAACCTTCAGTTAGTCCTGACGAAGGGTCTCGGCCTGAAACGTCGACTGCACCTCTTCCTATAGATGCTGCTTGGCCTGCTGCGTTCACCAGCAACTTTGATGTATGTTGCTCTTCTTTGTCTATCTTGTTTGTTATTTTCTCAAGGAATGCCAACAGATTTGTCAGGCAAGACTTCCCTTCAGAAAACCACGATTACTTCAGCCTATTTTATCATATGCCTCCAAGTACCTCAAAGCCACATCAGTAATATTTGATTCCAACATCTTTCCAACAAAGGATGTCAGGCTAACTGCCCTATAATTTCCTTTTTTCCGCCTCCCTCCCTTAGAGCAGAGTGACATTTGAAATTTTCCAGTCCTCCAGAGCCATTCCAGAATCTAGTGATTACTAACGCCTCCACAATCTCTTCAGCTAACGCTTTCAGAATCCTGGGGTGTAGTCCATCTGGTCCAAGTGACTTATCTACTGCCAGACCTTTCCAGCTTCCCAAGCACCTTCTTCTTAGTAATTGCTAAGGTCCTGCTTTTCAGCTTTCTGCCTAATTCCCTATATTCTCTCTTCAGGACCTTCTCCCTTTTCCTACCCATGTCGTCGGAACCACGACTTCCGGCTGTTCACCCTCCCCCTTTAGAATGCCATGGTCCCAATCCCGGTGTCTGAATCTGCTTTCTGCTCCTTTAGCTATGGAATCTCTATCGCTACTGCACTCCTCTCCTCTCTTCTGAGTCTCGGAGCCAGACACAGTGCCAGAGACGCGGTTGCTGTGGCCTCCCCGGTAAGTCATCCCCCACAACAGTATCCAAAGTGGTACACACTTATTATTGAGGGGAATCGGCCACAGGGGTACTATTCCCTTTCCCTCTCCTGACAGTCACCCAGGTACCTGTCCCCTGCAACCTATGGGTGTACTACCTCACTGTAGCTCTTATCCACCACCTCCTCATTCTCCCGTATGGGCTGAAGGTCAGAGAGATGCAGCTCCAATTCCTAAACACGGTCTAAACACGGAGCTGAAGTTCGATGCACCTTGTGCAGATGTAGTTATCAGGGAAACTGGAGGTCTCCTGAATTTCCCACATCTAACATAAGGAACCTCTGGATCACTTCTCAGCACACTACATACTAATAGAAAATAAAACTCAATAGAAATGCTCTTAGTTATTTAGAACCTCCACCCGTGTTTACCTAAGCCTGTTGAGCAACTCTAACAATGCCCCACTCCAACAGTGGCCGCTCCGCTTACACCTCCTTTCTTTATATTGGCCTTGCATTGATAGCCACCCGCTGAGAAAAAGCCGACAAACACCCGAGCTCTTTTTAAACCTTGTACTGTGTCATCAACAAATGACCTCTCGCACTGAGTGCTGCCCGTCAAATTTTAAAAAGCTTTTGCAGCTTTCTAGTTAACAAGGGCACTGAGGCCTCCTTACAACGGTTGTCCCGTGATTAGGCTAGGGTTAAATCGAGGGATTGCTGGGAGTCTCAAAGGGCCTTTTCCGCACCGTATCTCAATAAATAAATCATAGTTACAACCCAGCATATAAAGTCACAAGATAATATTAACTCAACATTCAAATCGTAAGTGGCTGCAGTTTCTGACTTTCATATTTTTATAGATATCATCAGCTGATCTACTACCAGCACAGCTTTACTGACACAGCAAACGTGGCCCAGATCGTGTTTGCAATGTTCACTTTAATACTTAATGGTACTGATCCATGGCATAAAAAAGATCGGCAACACCCGCCCAATATCACACCATCTTTTTAATTTTGCCTAAGTTTGTGCAGACTGAGAAAGAACAAAAAGCTGCATTTAACGTTGAATTACATCCCTTCATAAATAAGAACACATCCCACTTCCAATACCCAAATCAAAGCCTACCCTCGCAACAAACTGCATCCATAGAGTGGCCCTACCATCAAGAATTTGTCTCCCCACCCAACCCCCACACCAGCCTGTCACAGCAAAAACGGGCTAATGTTTTTCAGAATTTCACACCAAGCTGTGAACCAGACTTGGAATGTACCTCGGCCAATGAATGGCACAGGAACCCATTCAGCCCATCAGATCTAGGTCAGTCCCGTCAGTCCCTTTCACCCGTACGTCTGTAGATTAGTCACTTACACAATTTTGGGTTTTTTGTCTCCACTTCAAAACTTACACTTAAGTTTGAGTGCCTTCTTTCAGACAAAGCATTAAACATCCAGAAATTTCTCCTCCCTCCCCCCTTCTCTCTTTTTCCATTCCCCATTCTGGCTGCCCTCTCACCCCTTCGCTTCTCCTCAATTGCCTTGCCCAACATCTCCCTGAGGTGCCCCACCTCCTTCCCTTTCTCCTGTGCGCCACCCTCCTCTCATCAGATTCCTCCTTCCTCAACCCTTTACCTTTTCCACTATCACCTCCCAGCTTCTCAATCCATTCCCCCTCCCCCAACCAGATTTCCTCTCACCTGGCTTCACCTTTCACCCGGGTGCTCGTCATTCCCTCCCACCCCCACACCCCCCCCAATCTTCTTATTCCAGCTTCTTCCCCCTTCCTTTCTGGTCCTGATGGAAGACCTCAGCCTGAAATTGTTCATTCTTCTCAACAGATACTGCCTGATCTGCTGAGTTCCTTCAGCTTTCAAAGTACATTTATCATCAAAGTATGTATATTATATATAATCCTGAGATCGTCCCCTTACAGGCAGCCACAAAACAAGGGAACCCAATAGATCCCATTGAAAAAGACCGTTTAACTCCCCCAGGAGAAAACCTGCAGATGCTGGAATCTAAGCAATTTAATCAACAAGAATCTAAGCAACACACACAGAATGCTGGAGGAACTCAACAGGCCAGCCAGCGTCTGTGGAGAAGAGTAAACAGTCGACCCTTGGTCCCGATGAAGAGTTTCGGCCCGAACCATCAACTGCACTCTTTTCCTGGCCTGGCCTGGCCTGCTGAATTCCTCCAGCATTCTGTGTGCGTTGGTCCGTCAAACACCCAACGTGCAGGAAAAAAAAATTAATTGGTGCAAACAATAAAAGTAATCAAATGACTGAAGTTGACGAAAGTGAGTCCCCAGCCACGAAGGCAGTCAACACTCCAGCTGGTCCAAGATCCCGTTAGTTGTGGGCCACGGCCTCAGTTCAGCGCAGGGACGAGTAAACCTGGCAGGGCAGCGAGCTGACCCAACCCGTCTCTCGCCTCCAGCCCCAATACCTTGACCTTTTCAATCCGGCCAGGCGATTAAATTGTCCAAACCACAGGTTGCTCCTCACTCTCACACCTGGACCCTACTGCTTCGATACACCCTCAGGCGTAGTAAACAAAGGCTCTGTCAGCCCCAGGATCCCATGGCACTGTCCTGAAGAGCAGGAGAGTTTTTCATGATGTCCTGACCAATTTTTATTCTTCAATCAACACGACTGAACACAGGGCCATCATATGATCACCGGCATGTGACGTGAAATTTGTTAACTTATCAGCAGCAGCTCAATGCAATACATAATCTAGTAGAGAGAAAATAATAATAATGAAATAAAACAATAATAAGTAATCAAGTAAATCAATTACATATATTGAATAGATTTTTTTAAAAACATGCAAAAACAGAAATACTGTGTATTAAAAAAGTGAGGAAGTGTCCAAAGCTTCAATGTCCATTTAGGAACCGGATGGGTGAGGGGAAGAAGCTCACTTCGCCACTGTCACATTGCTTCCAGTTGGAGCATGCTGCTCTCCTGTTTCCCACCGCGATCACACACCGCATTTAAACTAATTGCAGGGAGTTTAGGAATATCCCGCAGCAGCAGAAAAATGCAACTTTACAGGGGGTGATAAAACTTCTATGCCTCCCAAGAAGCTGGCCGGTTTGGGTGCCTCTCACACCACGGACCGGCCCACAACTCCAGCCACGAACACATTTTAAAAAGTTCCCCGTTCCCACAGCACTTGGTCACCAATGCAACAGGCTGCATTTGCATAGCGCCCACCACCACGAACAATTTCTCCCACAACCCCCACCACAGCAACAGCAAATATTTTTACAACTTTTGACTCCAAGGCTCTGACTGCGTACCAAGATGATTTTCAGCCAGTGAGTGGCAGGACAGACTGTTCAGCCCATCAGTCTCGTCTCTTTCACCCGTTACTCCTTATGCTCACCAAGTTCCTTTGCCACCCACCCAAACTAAGGGGAATTTTACCACGGCCAATGAATCTACCAACCCATTACGCAAGAGGAGACTGGAGCTCCCTGGGGGAAACACCCCCCCCATGCAGTCACAGGGAGAAGGTGGATGCATGAACAGAACCCCAGGTCAGGATTGAATCTGACACTCTAACTGCTGGAGTCATTTTCCCCTGTCATAAGGGAAACACTGTCAAACTATGCATAGCAAGTTCCCACATAACAATAAGCACCTCCTAAACACAAGGAATTCTGCAGATGCTGGAAATTCAAGCAACACACATCAAGGTTGCTGGTGAACGCAGCAGGCCAGGCAGCGTCTCTAGGAAGAGGTACAGTTGACGTTTCGGGCCGAGACCCTTCGTCAGGACTAACTGAAGGAAGAGCTAGTAAGAGATTTGAAAGTGGGAGGGGGAGGGGGAGATCCAAAATGATAGGAGAAGACAGGAGGGGGAGGGATGGAGCCAAGAGCTGGACAGGTGATTGGCAAAAGGGATATGAGAGGATCATGGGACAGGAGGCCCAGGGAGAAGGAAAAGGAGGAGGGGGGAAAACCCAGAAGATGGGCAAGGGGTATAGTGAGAGGGACAGAGGGAGAAAAAGGAGAGAGAGAAAAAGAATGTGTGTATATAAATAAATAACGGATGGGGTACGAGGGGGAGGTGGGGCATTAGCGGAAGTTAGAGAAGTCAATGTTCATGCCATCAGGTTGGAGGCTACCCAGACGGAATATAAGGTGTTGCTCCTCCAACCTGAGTGTGGCTTCATCTTTACAGTCGAGGAGGCCGTGGATAGACATGTCAGAATGGGAATGGGATGGGGAATTAAAATCAGGACACCTATGCTCTGTTCACCAGAGAAAGCAGGATCTCCCAGTGGCCACACATTTTAATTCCACATCCCATTCCCATTCTGACATGTCTATCCACGGCCTCCTCTACTGTAAAGATGAAGCCACACTCAGGTTGGAGAAGCAACACGTTATATTCTTTATATTAGCACATCTTTCCCTCCCCCCCCCTCTGCATTCCGCAGGGATCGCTCCCTACGCAACTCCCTTGTCCATTCGTCTCCCCCCATCCCTCCCCACTGATCTCCCTCCTGGCACTTATCCGTGTAAGCGGAACAAGTGCTACACATGCCCTTACACTTCCTCACTTACCACCATTCAGGGCCCCAAACAGTCCTTCCAGGTGAGGCAACACTTCACCTGTGAGTCAGCTGGAGAGATATACTGCGTCCAGTGCTCCCGATGTGGCCTTTTATATATTGGTGAGACCCGACGCAGACTGAGAGACCGCTTTGCTGAACATCTACGCTCTGTCTGCCAGAGAAAGCAGGATCTCCCAGTGGCCACACATTTTAATTCCACGTCCCATTCCCATTCTGACATGTCTATCCACGGCCTCCTCTACTGTAAAGATGAAGCCACACTCAGGTTGGAGCAACAACACCTTATATTCCGTCTGGGTAGCCTCCAACCTGATGGCATGAACATCGACTTCTCTAACTTCTGCTAGGCCCCACCTCCCCCTCGTACCCCATCTGTTACTCATTTTTATGCACACATTCTTTCTCTCACTCTCCTTTTTCTCCCTCTGTCCCTCTGAATATACCCCTTGCCCATCCTCTGGGGTCCCCCCCCCCCGCCCTCCTTGTCTTTCTTCCCGGACCTCCTGTCCCATGATCCTCTCATATCCCTTTTGCCAATCACCTGTCCAGCTCTTGGCTCCATCCCTCCCCCTCCTGTCTTCTCCTATCATTTTGGATCTCCCCCTCCCTCTCCCACTTTCAAATCCCTTACTCACTCTTCCTTCAGTTAGTCCTGACGAAGGGTCTCGGCCTGAAACGTCGACTGTACCTCTTCCTATAGATGCTGCCTGGCCTGCTGCGTTCACCAGCAACTTTGATGTGAGTTGCATGATTCAGGAACAGCTCCTTCCCCTCTGACATCCGATTTCTGAATGGACATTGAACCCGTGAACACTTCCTCACTACTTTTCTATTTCTACACTACTTATTTAATTTAATTATTTAAAATATATATCCTGACTGTAATCCACAGGGTTTTTCCTCTATTATAATGCACTGCTGTCGCAAAGACAACAAATTTCACAACCATATGCCGGTGACAGTAAACCCGATTCTGGTAAAAGAAAGTGCAAACGCCAACTGGATGGAACAAGTCACATCTCACTGACGGGTGGGATAGACTCGAGGGCCTGAGTGGCCTCCTCCCGGCACACAGGAGCGATCCCCATGGACGGACGAGAGACGGGAGCATCCTAAGAGAAATGCCACGCTTATAACCTTAACATTTCGTTGCATTGCACGATATTTTAAACATTTCACTGCAATAACATGCGTTTGATTTAACTGCATTTTGATTGCACGATGGCTTAGCATTGCGCTCAGTGCAGGACACCCAGCTCTTCTCACCCAAGCATCCGCCCTGTCCAGTGCGGTCACCCCCGGTTGCCCCGTACCCGAGGTCGCTGCTCCCTCTCGGGGACCAGGCCCAACCCCGGACCTGGCTCCGGCTCGGCTCTGGTTTCCTCTCCCGCTGCACAAGCCGAAGCTCCTGCCGCTAAAGTGCGAGTAAAGGCGCCGGCGGAAAACGCCGAGAGCCCGGAAAGACGCCATCAGATAAGTGCGGCGGCTGAGCGGCGAAAGTCGGCCCGCATCGCCACTGTCTTCTCCCGGACGTCGGTCGGTCGGTCCTCCGGGCGCACGGCAGCGCTGCTCAGGAACAATAGCGACGCCCCTCGGCGGTCGGAGTACGGAACTGCAACTCCTCCGGAGTGCAGCGCCTCTGCCATCGGAGGACTGAACTGCAACTTCCCGTTCACAGCGCCACCTAGAGCTCGGAGGGCTCCCACTCCGTGGCTCCACTTTCGAGCACAGCACCCCTGACACGGTGGGAGGACTGAATATAAGTGTGTGTGTGTGTGTGTGTGTGTGTGTGTGTGTGTGTGTGTCTCTGTGTGTGTATAATAATTTTTTTAAATCGTTAAGAGTGTGTGCCCTCGGGCCCCTGTACCTCCTCCCTAATGGTGACAATGAGAAGAGGTGATGGGGATGGGGGTCCTGCCTTTTTGAGGAAATGCTTCTTCAAGATGTCCTGGATGCCAAGGAAGCTAGTGCCCACGATGGAGCTGACAAGAGTTCACAACTTATTGCAGGTTATTTCGATCCTGTGTCGTGGACCCTTCCCCTGCCTCCCCCACCCCGGCATACCAGACGGTGATGCAGCCAGTGACAATGCTCTCCACAGCCACCTCTGTAGAAGTTTGCGAGTGTTTTAGGTGACAAACCAGATCTGATCAAACTCCTTATGAAATACAGCTGCTGTTGTGCCTTCTTTGTAGCTGCATCGTGACCCGGGTACATTGACAGGTTGACCAATGCTCCAGATCCTAAATCGTTAACTGATTCTATCTCCCCAGACACTGACTGACCTGCTGAGGTGTGTTTTTGTCTTGGGCTTTCAGTACCTGTCTTTGCGCTGGTTTTCAGACCTACCTCCCCTTAGCCGTCAGAGGACCCAGCTGTGCCCTCCGACACCCCAGTGAGAGGGAAATGCCACCACTGGTTGGTTAGAGTACTCAGTTACAGCAGGCCGGGCACAGCACCTCCCGCCAGTCAGCGGACTCAACTGCACACTTGCAATCAGGATAGTGGCATCACCTGGTGGGTGGGTGAAATGAGCAAAGAGGTGATGGGCTGAATAACAACCTCTTTGATAAGGAGCCCCCAAGTATGTGAGGATCCAGGCTACATCACTGCTTATTACAGAGGCATTCCCGTGGACTGGTCTCTGCGTCCCATTTTGCACCAATGTCTACTTTTCTCTTGCGTTATGTATATTACATGAATCCACACCATGAGACACCAGAAGGTTCTCTGTATCTTCTGGCCAAGAAAGATCTCCAACCACACCCTACTCCTTCAATGTTGTCAAGAGGACATGGCCACAATCATCGCGAGGAAATGAAAAGAGAGGCCAACTCCATCATCAGGACAGCACTTCATTGACCCTGAGGACGGAGAAAACGTGGGAGACGAAGGACAACTTGGCACCGTGCCATACAGGCAGAAACGAGGACCGTGGACCAACCACACCTGGGGCACGGTAGGGAAGATGGCCAAGGACAGAGAGAGATGTTGTACCTTCACTACTGCCCTAAATACCAGCGTGGTGACGGGCGGTAACTAACCACATGACTGTGATGGTGCTGCAAGCAATTTTTTTCATTGCACCCAGGTGTCATCGTACCTGTGCACGTCTGACCTGTTTGGCATGAGCGACCCTACCGAGAGCCAAAGCATAAAGGCCCGACTCCAGCCAACACACAGTGACTCTCTGGGTCATTGAAGCACGCAAGCCTCTAAACCCTACGACAACGTAGGAGGATCACAGGCACAGAGTACCAAGTTTATCCAGCTGTCTTTTGCACTCTGGTTCAATGCCAAAGTTGGTATAATCTTTCATTATTTTATTATGAATTTATTGAACTTGGAACTTTTAAGTAGGCTCACAAGGAAATGAATCTCAAGATTATATATAGTGACATATATGTACTCTGATAATAAATTTACTTTGAACTTTCTCACCAAATACTACCCTGCAATTCATTTCTTGCAGGCATTTACAGGAAAGCAAAATAGAATTTGTGAAAAACTATACATAGACAGCCAATACGCAAACGAAGATCAACCATGCAAATTTGTTGTCCTTTCTTTATTAATTTATAGCTTTAACTAAGAAAGTGAGTTCTAGAGCCCTCAAAAGTGAGTCCATAGGCTGTGGAATCAGCTCAGAGTTGAGTTGAGTGAAGTGAAGTTACCCACACTGGTTCAGGATCCTAATAGTTGTAGGTAATAACTGTTCCTAAGCCTGGTAGTGTGGGACCTAAGACTCCTGTACCTCCTGTCCAATGTAACAGTGAGAGGAGAGCATGGCCTGGATGGTGGGGTCCTTGATAATGAATGCTGCTTTCTTCTGGAAGTGCATCAGTGGTGGGGAGGACTTTGTCTGCGATGGACTGGACTGCATCAAACCGCTCTCTGTAGACTTTTCCCTTCCTGTGCATTGGTGTTTCCATGCCAACCAGTTCAGAAACTCTCCACTGTGCATCATTAGAAGTTTGTCAAAACTTTAGGAAACAGGCTGAACCTGAACAAACTTCCAAGGAAGCAGAGGGGCTGTTGTGCCTTCTTTGTGTTGGCAGATACCTGCTGGTCCAAGAACAAATCCTCTGAGATGATTTCACCAAGTAAGACAACGAGCCAATGGGCTCCCTGCCTCCAGCTACCAAGACAAACTCCCCGAACATTTACCAACAGCACCTGGAGAACTCCTGCAACTTAATTCTTTTCCATCCACTGGACCAAATATCTAGCCGATTGGAAAGAATTCAGAAGATGCATAGCTCCGGTGGTCGATGGTTGGGATGAGTTGTTCCCCAATCTTGGCAATCCATTTGCAAACTTTTCGTCTCCATACGAGGAGACATCCTCAGTGTGCTGTCAACTGTGTGTGTCCTTCGAATGCTTGGCCTTCGTATACTTATCAGCTGACTGGCCGTCATTTCAAAAAATGCAATTGTGATGTGGGAAGTCTCGTCGCTGATTGCCTGTGTGGTGAACTTTGTGCTTGTGGTCTGGAATTTTGCCCACATCAGCTCATAAATAAGACCAAGATCATCATCTCTGCTTACAGAATTGTTTGCAGAAAACCAAGCTTCTAGGAATCCCCTTGCACGCCGCATGAGCTTGAGACACGACTCTCACCGATGCCCAGTCGAATGTGTGCCCCTCTCAATCTTCATGGGTGGAAATTAGGGAGAGTTGGCCACGCTGCTTCTACAGCCAGTTGATGTTCTTGGATCCCTGTGGAAAAGTTTTTTCCCAAATTGGCCGAGGTAATATTTGCTTTAGTCCCCGCGTTGGATGTTGTAGACCACATTCGTCTCGTCCAGCAGCTTCCTCCCTACATCACAATTCAGTTTTCGAAATGACGACCAATCAGCGGATTGGTAAGTACATAAAGGACAAGCATTTGGAGGACACACCAGAACCAACAGCGCACTGACAAAGTCCCCTCGTATGGGTGACGAAACATTTGCAAGTAAATTGTCAAGATCAGAGAACTCAACCCAGCTCTGGAGCTGATTAGATATCTTGCAGATGGAACCAGATGGGGAGGGAAAGAACAGTGGAGAGAGGCTTGGAAGTAGTAAGTGGTTGGGGGGGGGGGAAGAGTTGGCAAAGTCAAAGTCCAGTTTGTCATCACGCTAGTGTAGCGGTCAGCATGACGCTATGACAGCCCAGGGCATTCCAGAGTTCGGGGTTCAATTCCGGCGCCCTCTGTAAGGAGTCTGTACGTTCTATCCGTGACTGTGCGGGTTTCATCCCACAGTCCAAACACGCACAGGTTAGGTGATTCAGTCATTGTAAATTGTCCTGTGATAAGGATGGGGTTAAACAGGTGGGCTGCTGGGCTTATTGGGCCAGAAGGGTTTGTTTCGCACTGTATCTCGAAATAAATATCTCTAAATCATTTCGCTGAAAACCTACGCTCTGTCCGCCAGAGAAAGCAGGATCTCCCAGTGGCCACACATTTTAATTCCACATCCCATTCCCATTCTGATATGTCTATCCACGGCCTCCTCTACTGTAAAGATGAAGCCACACTCAGGTTGGAGGAACAACACCTTATATTCCGTCTGGGTAGCCTCCAACCTGATGGCATGGACACTGACTTCTCTAACTTCCGCTAATGCCTCACCTCCCCCTCGTACCCCATCTGTTATTTATTTATATACACACATTCTTTTTCTCCCTCTGACTATACCCCTTGCCCATTCTCTGGGTTCCCCCCCTCCCCCTTTTCCTTCTCCCTGGGCCTCCTGTCCCATGGATCCTCTCATATCCCTTTTGCCAGTCACCTGTCCAGCTCTTGGCTCCATCCCTCCCCCTCCTGTCTTCTCCTATCATTTTGGATCTCCCCCTCCCACTTTCAAATCTCTTACTAGCTCTTCCTTCAGTTAGTCCTGACGAAGGGTCTCGGCCCGAAACGTCGACTGTACCTCTTCCTAGAGATGCTGCCCGGCCTGCTGCGTTCACCAGCAACTTTGATGCGTGTTTCTCGGAATCGTTGTAAGTGTACAGTGCAGTTTAAAACTTACCTGCAGCAGCATCACAGGATGAAATAATATTTATATTTTACGTATTGCACTGTACCGCTGCCACAAATTTCACATCAGTGATAATAAATCAGATTGATTCTAATAAACCGATTACCCGTGTCAATAATAAACTGCTTACCTAGGTTAGTAAGAAACCGATTCCCCTTCCCAGCCACAGAGCAGCTGACAGAGGGAAACTAGCGGGGGGTGGGTGGAGGTGTCACGGTGCAAACCCCTCTGCGTGTGTGTGGGAAGGGAACACCCCCGCCTCACGCAACCCTCAGCCGGAGCCCGCTACCTCAGGTATCTGCCGCGGTGTGCAGCGGACGGGTGGGCCAGTCACCCATGTCTCCTCGCTGATCTCACCGCGCCGGGGGCTTTCCCGGACGCTTCAGGCGCCGCTCAGTTCGTGACTTCCGACAACTGATCCGCGGAAAATGCCGCCGAGGTAGGCCACGCAAGGCAGAGCTGGCCATTCGGCCCGCGGTGATAACTCTGGCCAACCCCAACTAGCATCAAACTTGTTCCCTTCTTGAACCCCTAGTAATTCCCCCCACCCGTTCACCACTTCCCTACACACTGGGGGCAATTAGTTACTGAGAGAGGGCGAGGAAGCTGCAGTGTAGGAGGGGCATAGACAGGGTAAATTCACAGACAATTTACAGGTTTGGGGGATCTAGGACATATAGTACTGTGCAAATATCTTAGGCACATTTATAACTAGGGTGTATAAGACTTTTGCACAGTACTGTAGTAATGTTATGTATTGCACTGTACTGCTGCCGCAAGATAATACAAATTTCATGACAGATGTGAGTGATGATAAACCTGATTCTGATCTGGGTCTCTTGTGGACTGAGAGTGGGAAGGGGACAGGGAGAGGGGAATCAAGGTTGGGAAAAGGGGAAGGGAGCGGGAAGCACCAGAGAGACATTCAGTAATGATCAATAAACCAATTGTTTGGAATCCAATGACCTTGCCTGGTGTCTCAGGGCTGGGTGTGTCTGCACCCAGATCCACCCCGCCCGACACTCCTTTTCTGCCACCTGTCCCGCAACCCTCCCCCCCCCCCCGCCATTCCCAACCTTTGCTCCCGCCGGATTTGCAAAATTCACTCTCCGCTCCATGTAGACACAGTATTGTGCAGAAGTCTTCGGCACCCTAGCTGTCTATAGGCGTCTGCGGCTTTAGCTCAATACTGCATCCTGCTGCTGTAAGGAGTTTGTACGTCCTCCCCGTGACTGTGCGGGTTTCCTCCGGGTGCTCTGGTTCCCTCCCACAGTCCACAGACGTAGGATTGGTAATTGTAAACCGTCTCGTGATAACGCTAGAATCAGGGGTTGCTAGGCAGTGTGGGTCAAAGGGCCGGAAAGGTCTATTCTACACATCTCTATAATTTCTAGGTAAGGGGCCTAAAACAGTACCGCAGGTTCCTATTAAATCTCTTCCCTCCCAGCCTAAACTTGAGAGGGAACATTTTTGCCCGGAGGGTGGTTGTATATAGAATGAACTGCCAGAGGAGGTGGTTGAACTAGGCCCATTTACAAATTTAAAGGACCCTTGGACAGGTAACTGGGGAGGAGAGGTCAGATTCAGGTTTATTATCATGGACAAATGTGGCGGGGGGGGGGGCGGATACGGGCCGCACGCAGACGAAAGGGGCTGGTTTAAATAGCTCAGAATGGACACGCTGGGCCGAATGGCCTGTGCGGCTTTCTGGGTGAAAGCGGGCGCGTGGATCGACTCGCGATCGTCTTCGGTCGCGGGACAGTTTCAAGGGACCACGCAGCTTCGCCGGAGGGTCAGGGTGTCGGAATCCACAGCCACGAAGAACTCGGCAGCCGCACGGCGTCGGCGAGAGGGAAGGGAATGGCCGGGGTTCCTCGGGCGAGTGGGCGGCACGGGAGGGCAGCTGTCGGTGTGAAGTTACTTACGGCGCCAGTGACCCGGGCTCACCACGGCCACTGTCTGGCCGGAGTTTATCCGTTCTCCCGGTGACCGTGTGAGATTCCTTCCTGCTGCTCTGGTTTCCCTCGCACTCTAACAACGTACCGGTTAGGGTTATTACGTTTTTATTGACCCACAATGCGGAGTACTTGGTAGTGTGGAGGAGCAGAGGGATCTCGGGGTACATGTCCACAGATCCCTGAAAGTTGCCTCACAGGTGGATGGGGTAGTTAAGAAAGCTTATGGGGTGTTAGCTTTCATAAGTCGAGGGATAGAGTTTAAGAGTCACAAAGTAATGAAGCAGCTCTATAAAACTCTGGTTGGGCCACACTTGGAGTACTGTGTCCAGTTCTGGTCGCCTCACTATAGGAAGGATGTGGAAACATTGGAAAGGGTACAGAGGATATTTACCAGCATGCTGCCTGGTTTAGAGAGTATGCATTATGATCAGAGATTAAGGGAGCTAGGGCTTTACTCTTTGTAGAGGAGGAGGATGAGAGGAGACATGATAGAGGTGTACAAGATAATAAGAGGAATAGAGTGGATAGCCAGCGCCTCTTCCCCAGGGCACCACTGCTCAATACAAGAGGACATGGCTTTAAGGTAAGGGGTGGGAAGTTCAAGGGGGATATTAGAGGAAGGTTTTTCACTCAGAGAATGGTTGGTGCGTGGAATGCACTGCCTGAGTCAGTGGTGGAGGCAGATACACTAGTGAAGTTTAAGAGACGACTAGACAGTTATATGGAGGAATTTACGATGGGGGTTATATGGGAGGCAGGGTTTGAGGATCGGCACAACATTGTGGGCCGAAGGGCCTGTACTGTGCTGTACTATTCTATGTTCGATGAATAAGCCCTACGAGCCACGCCGCCCGATTTTAACCCCGGCCTACTCACGGGACAGTTTACAATGACCAATTGACCTATCAACCGGTACATGTCTGGGCTCTAGGAGGCACCCGGAGGAAACGCACACGGTCACGGGCAAAATGGACGCCGTCGCCTGTACTGTAAAGCGTTGTTAACCTCTCCGCCGCCGCGTTACGCTCCGCTCCGCGCCCCAGGCGTGGCGACACCCGCGGGTATCCTTGGACCGTGCGTGAATGCCACCCATCGCCGTCAGCTCTGATGTTCCCGGCAAACGGAGCCAGCCTGACCTGAAGCGTCCACAGCTCCTCCCCGCCTCCCGCAGGTGCTGCTCGGCCCGCAGACGCTCTGCTGTCCCTTCTGCCTCCCCCCCCCCCAGTAGCAGCAGCCCGACCCCAAGAGTAAACAATTCAGTTTTAATCCGATTCACGCTCCCAGTACAATGTCGAGATCTCAGAAAGGACTGTGCCGAACCCGTCAAGCGGGAGCATTAGATGAGAGAACGGTTAACAATTTAGGCGATTGGCGAATCAAGGCCCCAAACCCCTCGAAACCATCTCCCTCTCCAAAGGCGAATGCATTAAATCTAAAGTGGCTCTGCAAAGAATTATCCTCAAAATGTAGTTTCCCGGGGAAAATTCAAAGTCACACCGGGTGAAAACATAAAACACAGGAGGATGATTAGGCCATTCGGCCTATCGAGTCTCCTCCACCACTGCCCCCCTCAACCCCATCCTACCTTTTTCCCGTAACTTTTCACACCTTTCGCAGGGATGCCGGGGGTCAAATCCCGCTGTTGGACGACAGGAGCCCGCCGGACCGTGGGGCCCTGCCGGAGAGGGGCGTGGGAAGTCCGCGGGGGGGGGGGGGGGGAGAGAAGACAGCTGGATGGCAGGATTCCCCCCACCCCTCCCAGCGGCTTTGACAATCCGAGGTCTGTGGGGTCAAGTCCCGCTCTGGGAACTTGACTATGGAAATCCCGATACCACCTCCTCAGAAATGCCAAATTAGACCCCACCCCCGGGACTACCCTCTCATTAACAGGTGTGTTTTTAAAGAATACAAGTGTTCTCTCATGTCCTGGCCAGTTCGACCAATCAACATTATTAGTTTACCACCACCACGTTGCTGCTTGTGGGATCTTGCTGTGTACACCAAATGCCAAGCGTCCACTGAGATCTCACTTTTAAAATGCCATGCTCTTCAGATGCCTTCCCTGGCCTGCGTGCTCCCAGGCCTCTGTAGTGGACTGGTCTCCAATTCCTGGAGGTTCTGGCCCGTTCCTGGGGAGGGGGCGGCGAAGGGGGTGCAGTGTCCAAAGGGATGGGGGGCGACAGCGTCGTGTCACTTGGCCTCAATTTCCACTGGGCCGAGAATGCTGCCAAAGGCACCGGGTCACGCCGGTCCTAGCTCGAGATTCCGGAGCTGATGGTATCCTCCTGAGGGCCTGTATTCGGCCACCTCCCCTCTCTCCAACAACTCCTTCCCCCCCACCAAAAAAACGGGGGCTGGGAGTTCTTCCTTTCGTCCCTTAACTACACTTAGCAAGCGGGAACGGTAGCAGGGGAGTGGGTGGACCCTGTCGGATCACCAGGGGAACTTCCGCACGGACCCTGACACGTGCTTCCCCCTCCGGAACCGGGCTGGAGATGGGACCAGGCTGAATCATGGGCTGGCACGGATCAAATGGGCCGAAAGGCCTGTTCCTCTCCTGTCGCGCTCTGTGATTCCACGGGCCAGATCAGCGCTGATAGGCCGAGGTGCAGGGCCCAAAGATGTCGTGTACAACATGGAGACGGGGTTGGAGGGGTGGAGGGAGAGTTGTCCTTGGCTGGGAAGGGGGGAGGGGAGAGAATGACCAAAACTTCCAACGTTCGCTCTCCAACGCCCACCGCGCACACCAGCGAAGTGGTCAGGCTCCACCCGACCCAGGCCAATTTGTCCATGAGGACTGGGGTCCTCTCCCGACGCAGCAGGAGATCCACCGGGTCCACGAGGGGGGCCGAGAGGCTGGCGCAGCGGCACAACGCACGCTGGCAGGGTGGCCGGCCCGTCCAACGCAGCTTCCGGTCACCCTGCTCTCAGTCGAACTTCAAGGCCTTCTGGGCCAAGGCTGTGAAGAGAGGAGGACAATGCGTGAGAAAGAGCAGGGCCAGAGAACGTAATTAAACACTCCTGCGGTTACACAGAAGTCCATTTGCGAATGACAGATGGTTTTGACCTTTCCTTCTCCGCACTTAGTTCTGCTGTGGACGCTGTGTTGGGACCAAACGGAGTCCCCAAAAGCAGGTTTCAGGATTTGTTTATTAGAACAGAGGAGGCCATTCGGCCCACTGGGTTCAGCCTTTCCCTCTCCCACCCCACCATGCAGCACTGGGGCGTAGCGGTCAGGCAACACCAGCAATAAGGGTTCAGTTCCACCGCTGTCTGCACGTTTGTACAATCCCCTCCCGTGGCTGGGTGGGTTTCCCTGCACTTTCCAAAGACGTACGGGACAGGGTTAGGGCAGGTAGATTGTGGGCGTGCTACGCTGGCGCCAAAGAATGGTGACACTCGTGGGCACATCATCAGTCTATGTTGATTGTCAATGTAAATGGCACGTTTTACTCTCAGTTTTAGTATTTGTTATGTGCTGTATCGTACGACATGATCATTATGAGTTGTGCTGTACGACGTGGGCAATCACGGTCTTCCCATGACCGTGACTGCTCTTGGCGAATGTTTCTACAGAAGTGGTTTGCCGTCGCCTTCTTCTGGGCACTGACTTCGCAAGACGGGTGACCCCATCTGGCACCTACAATCATTCCACCATCAAAGTCACTTAGATTACACGACTTCCCCCATTCTGATGTTTGCTCTGAACAACAGCTGAATCTCTTGACCATGCCAGCATGCTTTTATGCATTGAGTTGCTGTCACATGATTGGCTGATTAGATATTTGCATTAAGGAGCAGGTGGACCTAATAAAGTGATCAGTGTGTGTGTGAGAGAGAGACAATAAGGGATTGTTCTCCTGGATGACAGAATGGACTCGATGGGTTGAATGGCCTCACCTACCATTATAAGGAAGATGACATTACTTTCTTTGCTGTAAAGCAGGGGTTCCCAACCCTTTTCACGCCATGGACGAATACCATTAAGAAAGGGGTCTGTGGACACCAGGTTGGGAACAGCGGCTCCACTAGTTTGTCCCGTGATCCAGTTCCTTGGGTTACTTGGGGTCACTCTCTCTTAAAGCCCCTCTTTAATTGCTCAGGGGCAGCGTCAAACTCCGACCCTCGTCTTTCTGAAACAAGGAAAGACAACAGCTTCCCTCTGAAGGTGCGAGGGGAAAGCAGTCGGGAGAGCTCGGGGGGAACCGTGGCTCGGAGAAGCCAGCACAGGAGTCCCTCGCGCGGACGGGAAACGAGATGGGGCAGAAATAGCGGCTGCTGGTGCCTGACCGTACCGGACACCGCCTCTAATCGTTCCATGGCGTAAACCCCAACCCCCCCCCAAGGATACGCGTTTCGCGGGGGGGTGCCGCACCTCTCTTGAATCGCTCTTTAGCTTCAACCCTCTCCTTGCCGTCAAAATACCAGACAGTGATGGCGTACCTGGGGGGGAAAGGGGAGGAAATGGTCAGTCAGGCAATTAATCCTCGCCTTCCGCTCACGCTCCACCGACACCAAGCTACAAAGGAGAGGAGGCTGGGTCATGTGGCGCACTCCTAGAGTGTAGTTTTAATCGTAGTTTCTTTTTCACTGACATAATTTGCATCTTTAACAATCTGAATCTTTAACAAACACAGTATGTGTTTTGTCGCCACTTACTGGCAGAAGGTGGTATAGCAGTTACATATACAGTATATACCTTTTCATTTCTTAATTGGCTAAAAAGTGTTAGCACATTAAAGCAACTGTTATCATTGCTTTAATTGTGTAGCCTCTTAATTGGTTTATCTTTATCTAAGGAATTTCTGTTATCTCGAGTATAAAGGTGATAGATTTTTCAAAAGCGCCATATTGAATCTTTCATCTCGGCTCCGCTCAGCTCCTCACTTAGTTTCTATCTTTAGGTTAAACTTTAAGATAAAGGGGCGTGAAGTATCAATAAATCAAAAGAGCTTGTCCCAATACCTCTCCGGCTGTAACCTGTCTAAATGTCTCTTTAAACACCTCCTTCACAGCCTGTGGAAAGAAAGGTTAAAATGTTTGGGGAGTAGATATATATAGAGGTCAGCGCAACATTGTGGGCCGAATGGCCTATATTGTGCTGTAGCATTCTACGGTTAGTGGGGTTGAGATACGTCTCTACTAGAGGAGGTGTAAGGCACTCCTTTCTTCTGCTGGCCTGCAGGTCACCCTCAGGCAAGGCAGAGCACGAACATCCACAAGAATCCCACTGGGTCCCCTACCCAGCTCTCTTATTTGGTTCCATTCTCCACCTTCCTCTCCCATTATCTTCAGCCTCGTGTTGCCCCCCCCACCTCTTAGCCTCTCCCCTCCTGCACCTGCTTACGACGGCGTCTCACCCGGACCCACCTATCACCCGCCACCCCTCGCCCCGCTCTCTACGCACCCGATCTCCCCTCCGCACTCCCAGGAGGAGGTGTTGCCAAAAGCCGGAGGAAGAAGATAGCTGACATCGTCAGCTGGGATTTCTGGGACACGCACTGAGGAACGAGAAGCTCGAACATCTTGCAGCGACGGGAGTGGGGTGGGGGGAAGTGATGGAAGAAACAGTCACGGTCAACAGCGCACGATATTCACGAGTCACATCAAGGGAAAGTTCTGAGGAGCTTATGACATGGCGCGTGATGACGACAGTGGTGATAATTCTTCCAAACCGGCTGAAGAATCCAACACATCAACTGTGCATTTCCGCCCGCCCCCCCCAAGGTGCTGCCTGACCTGCTGAGCCCTTTTTTTCCACAAAAGTATAAAAAAATTATTTATGCATTTAAATACATTTAAAATCGGAAAGCTGAGCCTACTGGGCCTGAACACCTCCCTGTGCAACTGGATCCTAGGCTTCCTGACTGGGAGACCTCAGTCAGTTCGGATTGGAAGCAGCATCTCCAACACCATCACACTGAGCACGGGGGCCCCCCAGGGCTGTGTGCTCAGTCCACTGCTGTTCACTCTGCTGACCCACGACTGTGCTGCAACACACAGCTCAAACCATATCATCAAATTCGTCGATGACACGACCGTGGTGGGTCTCATCAACAAGAACGACAAGTCAGCATACAGAGAGGAGGTGCAGTGGCTAACGGACTGGTACAGAGCCAACAACCTGTCTCTGAATGTGAACAAAACAAAAGAGATGGTTGTTGACTTCAGGAGGACACAGAACGACCACTCTCCACTGAACATCGATGACTCCTCCGCAGAGATCGTTAAGAGCACCGAATTTCTTGGTATTCACCTGGCGGAGAATCTCACCTGGTCCCTCAACACCAGCTCCATAGCAAAGAAAGCCCAACATCGTCTCTACTTTCTGCGAAGGCTGAGAAAAGTCCATCTCCCACCCCCCATCCTCACCACATCCTACAGAGGATGTATTGAGAGCATCCTGAGCAGCTGCATCACAGCCTGGTTTGGAAATTGCACCGTCTCGGATCGCAAGACCCCGCAGCGGACAGTGAGGTCAGCTGAGAAGATCATCGGCGTCTCTCTTCCCGCCATTACAGACATTTACACCACACGCTGCATCCGTAAAGCAAACAGCATTGTGAAGGACCCCACACACCCCTCATACAAACTCTTCTCCCTCCTGCCATCTGGCAAAAGGCACCGAAGTATTCGGGCTCTCACGACCAGACTGTGCAACAGTTTCTTCCCCCAAGCCATCAGACTCCTCAATACCCAGAGCCTGGACTGACACCAACCTACTGCCCTCTACTGTGCCTATGTCTTGTTTATTATTTATTGTAATGCCTGCACTGTTTTGTGTACTTTATGCAGTCCTGGGTAGGTCTGTCGTCTTGTGTAGTTTTGTGTTGTTTTACGTAGTTCAGTGTAGTTTTTGTATTGTTTCATGTAGCACCATGGCCCTGGAAAACGTCTTGTTTTTACTGTGTACTGTACCAGCAGTTATGGTCGAAATGACAAAGTGACTTGACTTGACTTGACGAAGTACAAACATTCAGCATTTACAAGACAGTGAATGAATTCAAATTAAAATGTGATTACTACTGTCTGTAAAAGTCAATTCCCAGGGGGGCCCACTGCTCCCGGAGATCCCCCACTCCACCTATTGTGAGCGCGTGCTCCCTCTCCAAGGACAGCCGGGCACGAACACATCCTCGAGAGAGGGGCAGGCAGTCGGCCCTCCATTTTCTGCCCCCTAGGCGCAGGAGCAAGCCCACCAGTTGATCCTCCTCCCAACCCGCACCCCTCCGAACTGGGTGCCCGTCTATGAGCAGAGCGGGGCTGTATTGCAACCTGAACCCCAGCAGCAGATACTCAAACGGGGGCTGCAACCTCTCACCACTCCATATAAGCGTGATACACTGACTCGAAGGAAATTGAAGGAAACAAGAGTGCCCCCCTCGGGGAAGCTCAGGGAACGTGCAAACTCCACAGAGACAGCACTACAAATCCGATTGCACCTGGCTCTCTGGCGGTAGGAGGCCGGGTAGGTCGTACAACAGCTTGCTGTTCCTTTCCGCGCCTCGTGGCGCGTCGAGCAGCAACCTTAGCATTTTTATCTGTCTTTAACGAGGCCTGAGTCGCTAGCCCCATGCTCAACCCGGCACGGGTGGAAAGCATGCACGGCGACGGTCGGATTCGAACCCTAGACCACTCGCCTCGAAGTCCGGTGCTGATACCACCGCACCACCGGCCGGCTCGTACGACAGGTGGGAATAAAAAGATTAACTTTATTTGTCATACATTCATCAGGATATACAGTGAACTGCATCGTTTGCGTCAACAACCAACACAGTCAAGTATTGTGCTGAGTAGCCAACAATAGAACTAGCACAAACGGAGAACGCCCACAACTTATCCGGTCGGTACGTCTTTGGACTCTGGGAGGAAATGGAAACACCCGGGACGAAACCCACGCAGTCGTGGAGAGAGTGTTCGAGCTCCTTGCCGACAGCAGCGGGAACTGAAGCCGCTGTAAAGCATCAACCACTATGCTACAGCGCTGACAAGCCCAGGTAGCACAGGGAGAAAGGGAGAAGTCCGGGGGGAATCCTGCCAATTCTGTCACAAGCAGTCAAATCCTTGCTTGAAAGGCCTGTGTCTATCCTCTGGGCTCCCAGAGGAAAGTGGCTGGGAAGGAAATTTAGCTGGGATGTGGGAATACAGTGTCCGGCCGCCCCGAGTCTGCTCTCCAGCAACAAGCCACAGTTAAGAGTCTTTCTTCCTGCTTTGCCACAGTGCTTCCAAACGGGCTGCCCCCGTCCCACAGCACCAGCCTGGCCTGGAACACACACTCCAAACGGGCTGGCCCCGTCCCACAGCACCAGGCTGGCCTGGAACACACAGTCCAAACGGGCTGGCCCCGTCCCACAGCACTGGGCTGGCCTGGAACACACAGTCCAAACGGGCTGCCCCGTCCCACAGCACCAGGCTGGCCTGGAACACACAGTCCAAACGGGCTGGCCCCGTCCCACAGCACTGGGCTGGCCTGGAACACACAGTCCAAATGGGCTGGCCCCGTCCCAAAGCACCGGGCTGGCCTGGAACACACATTCCAAACGGGCTGCCCCCGTCCCACAGCATTGGGCTGACCTGGAACACACAGTCCAAACGGGCTGCCCCCGTCCCACAGCACTGGGCTGGCCTGGTACACGCAGTCCAAACAGGCTGCCCCCGTCCCACAGCACTGGGCTGGCCTGGAACACACAGTCCAAACGGGCTGCCCCCGTCCCACAGCACCAGCCTGGCCTGGAACACACATTCCAAACGGGCTGCCACCGTCCCACAGCACCGGGCTGGCCTGGAACACACAGTCCAAACGGGCTGCAACCGTCCCACAGCACCGGGATGGCCTGGACCACACAGTCCAAACGGGCTGCCCCCGTCCCACAGCACAGGGCTGACCTGGAACACACAGTCCAAATGGGCTGCCCCCGTCCCACAGCACTGGGCTGGCCTGGTACACAGAGTCCAAACGGGCTGCCCCCGTCCCACAGCACCAGGCTGGCCTGGAACACGCAGTCCAAACGGGCTGCCCCCGTCCCACAGCACCAGGCTGGCCTGGAACACACAGTCCAAATGGGCTGCCCCCGTCCCACAGCACCGGCCTGGCCTGGAACACACAGTCCAAATGGGCTGCCCCCGTCCCACAGCACCGGGCTGGCCTGGAACACACTGTCTAAACAGGCTGCCCCCGTCCCACAGCACTGGGCTGGCCTGGAACACACAGTCCAACCGGGCTGCCCTCGTCCCACAGCACCAGGCTGGCCTGGAACACACAGTCCAAACAGGCTGCCCCCTTCCCACAGCAAGGGGCTAGCCTGGAACACACAGTCCAAACGGGCTGCCCCCGTCCCACAGCACTGGGCTGGCCTGGTACACACAGTCCAGACGGGCTGCCCCCGTCCCACAGCACTGGGCTGGCCTGGAACACACAGTCCAAATGGGCTGCCCTCGTCCTACAGCACTGGGCCGGCATGGTACACACAGTCCAAACGGGCTGCCCTCGTCCCACAGCACTGGGCTGGCCTGGTACACACAGTTCAGAAGGCAGGGTGCAGTTCCACTGACCACACCTCGCTCAAGAATTTCAAAGGGTTCTGCCAGTAGGGTTACACCTGCATTGCTCTTTTTAAAGGGCAGTCCCTGCATAGGTTCCTTAAGGTTGTTAAAGCCTGTTGGGGTGATAGTGGGGACAAGCTCCCACTACCTTTTAAATGCTCCCAATGGCGTGTGCCTCAAATAGCCTCTGACAACCAAGTCCAGCTCCTGGCCTTCATGGGTGGCTTAGCTACCAAGCCCAGCGGAACTGTTTCTACCAACAGGAGGAGGGGCAAAGGCGGGTCACTGGCGCCTGAAAACCAGTCGTTTTGGGCAGAAATGGGGCTCGTCAGCCATGGTTGGCAGCTCATCGAGAAGGAAAACTCTGATCTCAAGCCTCCACTGCCTTGTGGCTCTACCCGCTCACGGGGAAGGCTTTGGGAGAGAAGAAGCCAGAGGTGAGGTCCCTAAGGCAGTCCTACATTGAGTTCAACGCTGACTGGAAACTCCTGCGACGCTGCTGGTGCCAAACTGTATCAGTCTCTACCGTTCCTTTGGGTTCATCAGCTGCGTGGAGAAGGGGAGCTTGCTCCTTGGGCAACAGCTTTCTCTCCATATCATACTCCCCCGGCACACGTGTCTAGACAGTTAGGCACAACATCTATCTATGATCAACTCTGACCAACAGGGGCATCACCCTGCATAGGGTGACAGAGACCTACAGTGCCGAAACAGGCCATTCAGTCCATTGAATCAGCACTGACACCAATCCCTGCCAAACTTACACTACCTGCCCCCACATTTCCGTCAATTGCGCCCCCATGTTTTAATCACTCACCTTCACATAAGGTGGCAGGGATGGGGGTACGTCTCCACCAGAGGAGGTGCAAGGCGCCCCTTCCCTCCGCTAGCCTGCAGGTCACCCTCGGGCGAGGAGGAGTACTTGCTTAGCCCTTCCCTCCCCCCCACCCCTGAACAGGGACACATGAACCCATTGGGGTTCAACTCCCGCTGCTGAACGTCAGGAGTTGGTCCCTTTTAACCGCGACCGCGTGGTCCCTTCTAACCGCGACCGCGTGGGTTTCACCCCGGGTGCTCCGGTTTCCGACCACAGTCCAAAAAAGTCTTCTGCTGCTCCAGTGTTCGACTGGAGGACCAACAGGCTAGACTGCAGCTGCTACATGCTGCCGAGAACTGTACTGTCAATCTGCGGGACGCGTCACCCAGGGACTATATAACGTGATTTTTTTTGGCGTGACTGTTTTTTTTTGTCTGCTATTTCGCTTCATGTGCTGTGTATGTTTTGCACCTTGGAACACTGTCTCATTTGGCTGTACTCCGTGAATATGAATTTTGAATTTGGGTGAGGGTCAGTAGGCACTGGGCATGCTATGTTGGTACCGGAGGCGTGGTGACACTTGTGAGATGCCCTCAACGCATCCCTGGGCTGTGCCGGTCGTTGGCGCAAACGACATATTTCACTGTACAGTTCGATCAATAAGGCTCTTCTTTCAAATTTCAATCTTCACACTCCCTCTGTGTGGGAAAAACCCCCCTCAGATTACCTCTAAACCCCCTTCCTCTCACCTCAAACCTCCGTCCTGTCGTCCTGTTTCAGATCACTCTGCTTGGGAGGGTTGGGCATGGCACTAGCAACCCCATCCCGTAAAAAAAACCCAGGGCTACAGAACCTCCAAAGACCTCAACCCAGGGAGAGGAAGGATCTTCAAAGATGGGTAACACCTGGGGACAACCTGAAAGTCCGGCCCAGGACAGAGGACTCCGGTGGGCTGCCGTCGGTGGCCGATGCCCCACTCTCTTTCAGGCTCACCACTGTGGAAAAGGCGATGTTCTGTCCCCTCCAATAGGACACCCGTCAACCTCTTCCCCTCGAGGGAAAACTAGCCCAGACAATCCTGTCTCCTATTAACTGCTGTAGTCCAGTCCAGGCAATACCTTGGTGAATCACCTCTGCAGCACTTCACCAGGTTCAGGCACAGCTACCACCCTGCAGCCATCAGGGTCCTGAACCAGCGTGGATAATAGGAGCAGAATTAGGCCATTCGGCCCATCGAGTCTGTTCCACCATTTCATCATGGCCTGATCCATTTTCCCTCTCAGCCCCAATCTCCTGCCTTCTCCTCGTATCCCTTCACGCCCTGACCGATCAAGAACCTATCAACCCCTGCCTTAAATGTACACCAAGACCTGACCTCCACAGCTGCCTGTGGCAACGAGTTCCACAGATTCACCAACCCCTGGCTGAAGAAATTCCTCCTCATCTCCGTTCTAAATGGACAGCCCTCGATGCTGAGGCCGTGTCCTCTGGTCTCAGACTCTCCCCCCACCAGAGGAAACGTCGATCACCATGACTCTGAACTGACTCTTCACCCACCACACTCACTTTCAAGGACTCGTTACAGCTCATGTTCCCAGGGTTAATTTTTTTTTAAATTTGCATTACTTGTCTTCTTTTGTACATCGGTTGTTTGTCAGCTTATATATAGTTTCTGTACAATTCCATTGTATTTTCCCTACCCTGTGGTACTTTGATAATAGACTTACTTTGAACCCTCGCCAGCTCAATCACATCCTTCCTACTGTGTGACGGCCACGGCTGTACACAACTCCAAGACGACCACAACCTTGTCGTTGGCTTTGGAGGCTCGCGTGCCTCAGTGACCCGGCTGGGGTCAGGGCTTTATGCTTTGGTAGGGTCGCCCATGCCAAGCAGGTCAAAGGGTAGAGGTCAGACTAAGAGTGGTCCACCGGTCCTCCGGGGGGGTTCAGCTCAGGGCTAACAACCCTGACTGGTCAAACAAAACTGTTACAGAAACAGTAATGAAGAATCCTTCTATATCTGAGTGTGATGATATTCCTGAGTCTCCACCCGGGACTTGCATGACTGACAGTGGTGGAAACTGAGAGGAAGCTTCTGACATGATGAAGGAAGCCCTGAACACCACCAGAGATGGAGGACCTTCATTGCTGCCCTAAACTCCAGCGGCGTAATGGAGGGTAGGGAGAGAACTGTACTCGGGTGTAGCTAAAATGTTAGCACTCACTTCAAGAGGGTTAAAATGTGAAGCAGGGATGTGATGCTGAGGCTTTCTAAGGCACTGCTCAGACTGCATTCGGAGTATTGTGAACAGTTTATGGTCCCTTATCTCAGAAAGGATGTGTCAACGTTGGAGAGGGTCCAGAGGAACCTCACGAGAACGATCCTGGGAATGAGAGGGTTAATGTACGAGGAGGTTTGGAGGCCCTGGGCCTGTACTCACTGGAGTTTGGAAGAATGTGGTGTGGGAATCTCATTGAAACCTATCGAATATCGAAAGGCCTGGATGGAGTTCCTGTGGAGAGGATGAGAGGATGTTTTCAACAGTCCAGGACTGGAGGCCATAGCATCAGCACACACGGACACTGTTCTAGAGCAGGAGTTCCCAGCCTGGGGCCCACAGGCCCCCTCGGTTATCGGTAGGTGTCCATAGCGTGAAAGAGGTTGGGAAACCCCTGCTTCAGATCAAAGATGAGGAGGAATTTCTTCCGCCAGTGGGTGATGAATCTGTGGAGTTCATCACCACAGGCAGCCGTAGAGGCCAGGTCACTGGGTGTACTTAATGCAGAGAAGGCAGGAGATTGGGGTTGAGAGGGAAAGTAAATCAGCCATGATGGAATGGTGGAGCAGGCTCGATGGGCTGAATGGCCTAATTCTGCTCCTATGTCTTATGGTCTTAAACAAGAGTTTCTATTCAGCTTTAACATGATGTACCAGTGCTGATATCACAAGTCCCGGCCACTGAAAACAAGGATTATAGACTTCTCCATCACCTTATCCACTAACCCATCATGTTCAGAGGTTCTCCCATATTGATCCCAGATCTCTCAGCACCTGGCTAATCGCCTTCTAGGCGATCCAAGCGTTCGTTTGGAAACTTCCTAAACACTGTCCGTGTGCCCGCTTCCATCACCCTCTCAGGCATTGGGGTCCAGGTGCCCCCCGCCCTCACACATCTCTGGGTGAAAGAAATTCCCCTCAGACCTCCTCAGAACGGAATTTATCCATTTATCTTATTGATCGAGATACAGCACGGAATAGACCCTTCTGGTGCTTTGTGTCAGGCCGCCCAGCAATCCCCTGATTTAACCTTAGCCCAATCACAGGACAATTTACAATGCCCAATTAAACTACCAACCAGTACATCGTTGGACTGTGGGAGGAAACCAGAGCACCCGGAGGAAACCCATGTGGTCACGGGGAGAACGTACAAACTCCTTACAGGCAGCAGCGGGAATTGAACCGGGTCACTGGTACTGTAAAGCGCTGTGCTAACCACTGCACTACTATGCCACCATGTCACTGTCACATGGACTGAGATACAGTGAAAAGCTCGTCTTGGATACTGTTGATACAGATCAGTGCACTGAGGTGGAACAAGGGGAAACGCTAACAATGCAGAATAAAGTGTAACAGCTACAGGGAAAGTGCAGCTAGATGGGAAGGTGTAAAGATCATAACGTGGTGGATCGTGAGGTCATTGTCTTGTCATCCTAGGAAACTATTTAACAGCAACACACACAAAACGCTGGGGGGGCTCAGCACGTCAGACAGCATCCACAGAAAAGAGTAAACAGTCGACCTTTCCGGCCCAGAGCCTTCCTCAGGATTGGAATGAAAGAGAAGTCGGAATAAGAAGGCAGGGGGGAGGGGAGGAAGAAGTACGAGGTGGCAGATGATAGGTTGGATCGGGGGGGGGTGAAGTAAAGGGCTTGGATGTTCATATGTGGGAGAGATAGAGGGCTGGAGAAGGGGGAATCTGGGAGGAGAGGACAGAAGGCCATGGAAGAAAGGGAAGGGGGAGGAGCACCAGAGGGAGGTGATGGACAGGTAAGGAGAGGGAGAAGGGGATGGGGAACGGTGAAGGAGGCAAGGCAATCACTGGAAGTTTGAGAAGTCAATGTTCATGCCACCAGGTTGGAGGCTACCCGGACGGAATATAAGGTGTTGCTCCTCCAACTACTTAAAAAAGGCATCCGTTAGCCTTGCGAGACCATGGATCTGCGCCTGGAAAGTCTTCACTCTCCAGGGCGCAGGCCTGGGCAAGGTCGTATGGAAGACCAGCAGTTGCCCATGCTGCAAGTCTCCCCTCTCCACGACACCGATGTTGTCCAAGGGAAGGGCATTAGGACCCATACAGCTTGGCACCGGTGTCGTCACAGAGCAATGTGTGATTAAGTGCCTTGCTCAAGGACACAACACGTTGCCTCGGCTGGGGCTCGAACTCACAACCTGCAGGTCGCTAGTCCAATGCCTTAACCACTTGGCCACGTGCCCACAACTATTTAATAGTCTTATTACTGCGGATAGAGCCTGGTGGCAGCAGCTTCCAGGCTTTTGTATCCTCTGTCCGATGGGAGCGGGGAGAAGAGGGAATGTGTGGGGTGAGTGAGTCTTTCATTATTCTGGCTGCTGTACTCAGGCAGCAAAGGACCTTACCTTAAACCCAGTTTTTATCTACCTATATTAAGGGGGAACTGTCTCCTCCATACCCCTCTTTATGTAATCGATCTCCCAACTCCTTCTGTCGTTCCTTTCCTCGGGCACCGGGTAGCATTTTTGCTGCCTCAGTTGCATTTGACGGTTTTTCGACGAGGCAGAGTCGCCAGCTCGACGCTCAACCCAGCGCAGATGGAAAGCGTGTACGGAGCCGGCTGGATTCGAACTTGGGACCGCTCGCCTCGAAGTCCGGTGCTGGCAGCGTGACACCACCGGCCAGCCCCCGCCTCTTCCGCTGCAGGGAGAAGGAGACCCACCCCTCCAGTACCAAGTGGCTGAAAGGTTCTGGATTAGTCAGGGCATGAAAGGCCACGGGGAGAATGGGGTTGAGAGGGACGATACACCAGCCATGATGGACATGACCGATGGGCTGAATGGCCTAATTCTGCTCCTATGTTCCACGTTCTCTCCTTGTAACCAAGACATTTCATTCCAGGCCACATTATGAATTCCTCTCCATCCTCACCAGAAAATTATTTATTATTTATAAATTAATTATTTCAGAAAATGATTACCCAAGTCCAGAAGGGTACTGCCGGGCCCAGTTCCCAGTTTAGCCCATGTTCTTTTTGCTTTTGCACACGGAAAACCTCAAGGTCACTGCGGCCCAGTAGCCCCACCCCAACGTCACCATCTCACTCACCACACCCCCTAGCCGGAACCAGGAGGGCCCGACCGGCTCCCTCCCAATTACCTAGTGGCGTAGGCAGGCTTCACTTCATGGGGGTTCCGGCGGTCAGACCAGAAGATGAGTAACCTGTCAAATAAAGGCTCAATATTGGCAACCTCCGATCGATTCTCCGGGAATATCTGCAGCAAGCCGCCATGGACCTGGGGAACAAAAAAAAGGGAAGAGGTGGGCGGCGAACGGCAGTTGCAGAAGGTTGCGAGTTCAAATCCCGCCCTGGGGACATAAATTCGAGCTGATATCTGGCACACGGCCAAGGAAACGCTCTACTGCCATAGAAACATAGAAAACCTACAGCACAATAAGGCCTTTCGGCCCACAATACTGCGCCAAACACATACTTACTTTAGAAATTACCTAGAGCCCTGTATTTTTCTGAGCTCCTTGTACCTATCCAGGAGTCTCTTAAAAGACCCTATCGTTTCTGCCTCCACCATCTTCACTGGCAGCCCATTCCACTCTTTGTGTAAAAAACTTACCCCTGACATCTCCTCTGTACCTATTCCAAGCACCTTAAAACAGTGCCCTCTCATGCTAGCCATTTCAGCCCTGGGAAAAAGCCTCTGCCTAGCCACATGATCAATGCCTCTCATCATCTTATACACCTCTATCAGGTCACCTCTCATCCTCCGTCGCTCCAAGGAGAAAAAGCCAAGTTCACTCAACTTATTCTCATAAGGCATGCTCCCCAATCCAGGCAACATCCTTGTAAATCCCCTCTGCACCCTTTCTATGGTTTCTACATGCCATTTGGATGAGATGGCTGATTATATAGAACATAGAATAGTACAGCACAGTACAGGCCCTTCGGCCCACAATGTGCCAACCCTCAAACCCTGCCTCCCATATAACCCCCCCCACCTTAAATTCCTCCATATACCTGTCTAGTAGTCTCTTAAACTTCACTAGTGTATCTGCCTCCACCACTGACTCAGGCAGTGCATTCCATGCACCAACCACTCTCTGAGTAAAAAACCTTCCTCTAATATCCCCCTTGAACTTCCCACCCCTTACCTTAAAGCCATGTTCTCTTCTATTGAGTGGTGGTGCCCTGGGGAAGAGGTGCTGGCTATCCACTCTATCTATTCCTCTTATTATCTCTATCATGTCTCCTCTCATCCTCCTTCTCTCCAAAGAGTAAAGCCCTAGCTCCCTTAATCTCTGATCATAATGCATACTCTCTGAACCAGGCAGCATCCTGGTAAATCTCCTCTGTACCCTTTCCAATGCTTCCACATCCTTCCTATAGTGAGGCGACCAGAAATGGACACAGTACTTCAAGTGTGGCCTAACCAGAGTTATATAGAGCTGCATCATTACATCGCGACTCTTAAACTCTATCCCTCGACTTATGAAAGCTAACACCCCATAAGCTTTCTTAACTACCCTATCCACCTGTGAGGCAACTTTCAGGGATCTGTGGACGTGTACCCCGAGATCCCTCTGCTCCTCCACACTACCAAGTATCCTGCCATTTACTTTGTACCCTGCCTTGGAGTTTGTCCTTCCAAAGTGTACCACCTCACACTTATTATTGAAAGAAATTTATTGACCTTGACAAATTTTCAATGATTCATCACCTAAAGTGTAAGGTAATGTAATTGGTGCAACAAGCATAATTCACAAGCACTGACAATGAGTTGGGGTTCACTTTAAGAGGCTGCTCTGACATGACGTTAATCTATATCGGTGAATCCAACGTGATCTGAACATACACCCTTCCAATGTAGGATTTCCCCAATAAAATGACCTGAGAATAGGTTGAGTGAACTTGGCCTTTTCTCCTTGGAGCGAAGGAGGATGAGAGGTGACCTGATAGATGTGTATAAGATCATGAGGGGTATTGATCATGTGGATAGTCAGAGGCTTTTTCCCAGGGCTGAAATGGCTAACACAGGGGGGAGCAGAATTTTAAAGTGCTTGGTAGTAGGTACAAGGGGGATGTCAGAGGTACATTTTTCATACAGAGAGTGGTGGGTGTGTGGAATGCAGTGCCGGCGATGGTGCTAGAGATGGACACGATAAGAGTTTTTTAAGAGACTCTTAGATCAGTACCTGGAGCTTAGAAAATAGAGGGTTATGCGCTAGGGAAATTCTAGGCGGTTTCTAGAGTAGGCTACATGGTCAGCACAACATTGAGGGCTGAAGGGCCTGTAATGTGTTGTAGATTTCTACGTTCTATGCTTAAGAAGAACCATAACAGCTCATTTATTGAACTCCAAAACCTGAATATGAAGCCCGGTAAATGAACTTCACGTAATTACGCCGTCACGTCAGACCAGCCTCTTAATCAAGTGAACCCCAACTCAACGTCAGCGCTTGTGAATCCTGTACGTTTCCACCGACTGGATTACCCTCCAAAACCATTCCGTCCAGATGCATCAAGTCTTGTTATGGCCACTGCTCCAACCACGGCCACAAGAAATTGCAGAGTTGTGGACACAGCTGAGAACCTCACGGAAACCAGCCTACCCTCCATGGACTCTGTCTGCACTTCTCACTGCCTCGGTAACACGCCCAGCGTCATCAAAGACCCCCCCCCCCCCATCTATACACAACATTCTCTCTTCCTCCCCACTCCCATCAGGCAGAAGATACAAAGCAACCCACACAGAATGCTGGAGATACTCGGCAAGTCAGGCAGCATCTATGGAAATGGATAAACAGTCGAGGTTTCAAGTGGGACCCTTCTTCAGGACTGGAGAGGAAGGGGGAAGACGCCAGAATAGAAAGGTGGTTGGGTGGGGGAACAGGGGAAGGAGGATAGCTAGAAGGTGCTATGTGAAGCCAGGTGGGTCGGAAAGGTAAGGGGGTGGCCCAGGTAGACTGGAAAGGCAGGGTGTTGGGACCAGAGGCGAGAGTCTGGCTGATTTCACTGACTCTCCTCGCGACGTTGAGGTTGTGAGACTGCCCAGGCTGCCGTGCTTCGTGTCTGCGAGCTTTGCAGTGATTTGCCCTGCTAATGTGATGAACTGAGACCGAGGCTTTGGGCCTAGTCCAGGCTGCTCTAAGGATTCGGATCTAAGGACTCAATTTGGCTTGGAATGCTGTTGCTCACTTCTGCTGTTTGCATGATTTATGTTTTCTTTCCTCTTTCTCTGCCCATTGGGTGTTGTTTTTTTTCAATCGATTTCTTTTGGCTTTTTTGTTTTGTGGCTGCCTGTAAGCAGACAAATCTCAGGTGTATAATTTATACCTACTTTGAATCTGATAGGAGAGGGGGAGGTGATAGGCAGGTGAGAAGAGGTAAAATGTCAGAAAGGGGAATGAATGAAGAGGGAAGGGGGGGGGTATGAATCTTTTTCACCAGAAGGAAAAATCGATATTCATGCCATCAGGTTGGAAGCTACCCATTGGAATATAAGGGTGGCCTCATCTTAGCACAAGAGGAGGCCATGGACCAACATGTCAGAACGGGAATGGGAATTGAAATACTTGGCCAGCGGGAAGCCCTGTTTTTGGCGGATGGAGCAGAGGTGCTTGACAAAGCAGTCCCTCAATTCACGACGGG